>NC_143033.1:77858628-78008628 GCF_057628025.1 Oncorhynchus mykiss
GATGGCCTGACGAAAATGACTTATGGACCATGACATACATTATTAAATATTTCTGTTTCAGCACGACGCTCAACTAGTGTGTGTTCTTTTAAGGTCCAGCCGAACGAGACGGGGGCTTTCAGCGGCGCTGGGGTGTGACAGACATCATGGCCGATGCTGGTGACTAGATGGCCTCTCTCTGTGGTTCACTCTGAGGTCTAGCAGTCCAATACTCTAGTGAGTCCGACACACACACTCGGCCTGCAGAGTGGTAGACACACACTGGCCCTAAAATCATGTAGGTTTCGTTGTCAGGAACTCCTTCCCCAAGTCATTTGTCATTTGGGGTACTATTGAGTTACATTGTTGATTAGGCTAAGTTTGCAGAGGTACATAGCTTTACAGACACACTGAACATCTGCTATTTGTTGTTGTCAAAAGACCATGGAGCCCTGCTCTTTCAGTGGATCTGTAGTGTCTGAAACAAATCTTTTGGCGTGCAGCTGTGTCGTCTGCTTTCCCTCTGTACATGAAAGTCCAGAGCAGGAAGCAGGGAGCTGCCCACACGCCTTCCAGGCCCCTGATGAGGGTCCTGAACACGCTAGCAGAGATAAGAGTCGTTAGACTGGAGCAGCATCCTCTCATCTCACTGGACTAAAGCTTTTATCACACAGGCCTCTGTGAATGGGCCTGCCTGCCTGCATGGCTTCTGTGGGAGTGAAACAATAACACATCTCCCGCCTCGTTCCCCTCTCTGGGCCTGGGATGAGTATGAGGGAGAATCTGTTAGAGTGTCTCACAGAGATCAAGTTCCCCAGAGCACTATTTGATGAGGGAGAGGAGGGAGACATGAGAAAAAACCTTGTAGAGGCAACAAAAAAGCTCTTAGGGGCAAGATGGGATACGCACTGTTGATCCATCAAGTAACCGTACATAGTAAAACTACATGTGATATGTTACATTACAAAACCTAACCACAGCCACACTCCCAAATCAATTACGACTTACACAACTTAGAGTAATAACCCATATTTCGCCAGTCTATCCCCAAGATACCACTAAATGCAGCATCCAGTTTTACTCAACACACAAAACCGCTCTTTATACAGTAAACTGATTCCACTTCCCTCCATTCTCTGCTGCCTGAACTGTGTTGCACCACATCGTTCATGGAGTTCTCACCACTCAGAGCTTCCACAGGAAGTGATCTCACTAAGCAGATCTATTTCATTCTGGGGTTGAAGAGAAGCTCAAATGTCCTGAGGGACGAGGCCCTTGAACCCTGCCAGCCAGGACTGCCAGCCAGGACTCTGTCTCCTCTCTGCCTGCCTGTACTGCTCTCCTGCTCTCCTCCTCTCAACTGCATCAGACCAGTTCTGCTCTCTCTCTTAACTCTCTTCCTCTCTCTTTCCCCTTTCTCTCTGTCCCCCCCGCTTCACCCCGTCTTCTCTCCTATCTGCCCAAAATGTTTGTTTTCTTACTGAGAACTTCAACTCTGTGCAGGATCCCCGTTCTCAAACAGAGAAATGTCTGCTCACTCTCCTAGTAATACTGTATGGTTATAATAGGTAAATGGTAGGTGAACTCTGAAATTAGTAGGAATTGCTCTTTCACAAGAGGGCTCTGAGTTCCAGGGGAAAAGAGGGGGCTGTGGAGGGTTTGTACCAGTTCCCAGAGTTTACGGCCCCCATTAGACTTATAAGTGTGTGTGTGTGTGTGTGTGTGTGGGAGGGAAGGGGGAGGACAGGGGAACAGAAACACGTATGGTTGCAATTTGCAGATGCTTTTTTTAGTCACTCTTATGTGGGAAGTCAAAGTCATTGAGCCAGGGGCGTCTGTTGGAAGAGAGAGAGGGGGAAGTTTAGATCTCCTGGTGAAATGTTCTCACTTTCAGCGGAGGAGGGGCGGGGGGGGGGGGGGGGTCTGCTATGGTTTTGGGGAGGCCATAGGTTTGTTGAAAGTTGGGAGGGAATGCTTATTTACATTAGATTGATTCATTCTGTCAGAGTAAAGAAAGAGCCACACAGAGTTAATCTCCAGGAAACGGAACAGGCAAGCCACACCACATGCAGTGGCTCTGTAATGTGGGAATCCAGAACCACATGACGCTGTAAAAGCTGGAGCAAGGCCTGGAACAGAACTACAGATTACAGTTTAACCAGGGGGTAAGAGTTAGTTGGAAGTTTGAGAAATTCAGTGTGTGTTTGTGTGTGTGTGTGTATATACACGTGCAAGTGTGTGTGTGCTTGAGGTAGTACATGCGACCGCATGTGTGTGTACTCATGCGCGCCTGTGTGTGCATGTGCCTGTGTGTATGTGTTGGTGCAGAAATTGAGTCTTGCTCCGTCTCTGGTTCCCAGAGCCCAGGCCAGCTGGATATGGCCTCCTAGCAGCACAGCTGCCCTCCTAACTGATTTGAGCTTGCTGCCACTCTGCAGTGGTACCATCATGTTCTAGTACTCAGTCTGAACATCAAGACATGTTGTGCTATTTTCTATTTATATTTACAGTTAAGTCATTTAGTAGACACTCTTATCCAGAGCAACCTACAGTTAGTGCATTCATCTTAAGATATTTTTACTCAAAGAACATCTATTATAACTATTTTATGTCTGTCTACCAGACGGTGTTGAGTAAATGCTGCCTGGAAGGTTGGATGACAACCATGGGTTAATAAACCGAACAGAGGTCAAGTATAAAACCAGAGTGATGCCGTGAGATGACGTTGGGGTCGATTCAGCTGCATTCTTCAAAAGCCCATCATTGGCAGATGTGACTGTTGACCAATGACATCGCTGATATATATCCTGTAAGCGCACAGCCTTTCGAAAGCCAAATGAAATCCAATCTGCAATCCACCATCTGTACAGGACAGGACCATGCTCTAGGTCCATCCAGTCCAGCGTGTGCTGCTGGCCCAGGCCAGAACATTGGCAGATGAAACAGAGTATCAAATCAGCACGTTAATTCACAGTAAATCTTCTTAGAGGGAGACTGTTCCTTCATGTCACTCACACGTCCAGGGTCAACGACCTCCAGAGGCCTCAGAGAAACCTGTTAAAAGAGCCAGAATACAGAATGTCACACTGAAGCCTCAAGATGCTACACAGGGAAATTGGATATGCACTCAATGGACTGGAACCGAATGAAAAAATGGCAGGTGTATTTTTGAGGACATTTTCAGAGGTTTCCTGTTGACTAGGGGCTTTGGGGCTTTGGGTTGGACTAATGGACTCATGCAGGCGTTGTTGTTCAGAGTGGACCTGCTAGGATCTGACCTGCAGGACTGGGCAGCAGCAGGTGGCTGGAGGCTGGAGGCTGGAGTTACCTGACAGAGATGAAGAGAGCTTATGATTTCAAAGTCCAGTGGGATTGAAAATGCACACAATGAGCAGGGATGAATTACAATATGATATTGTATTTGCAGAGCCACCACCTCCAATCTAAAATAATGTAATATTACTTCCTTATCCCTGGAGAGGACGATAGCTTCCTTCCTGATCCTGATCTATGTAACACCGTGAGAGCCTCTCCATGG
Source organism: Oncorhynchus mykiss (assembly GCF_057628025.1). Taxonomy (NCBI): domain Eukaryota; kingdom Metazoa; phylum Chordata; class Actinopteri; order Salmoniformes; family Salmonidae; genus Oncorhynchus; species Oncorhynchus mykiss. Next base: position 77,862,146 of record NC_143033.1, read on the forward strand.
CCATGCCCCATAGCTTTCCCATTGTACTATATGAGTGAGTGGTGATTTGGTGCAGGGTAAACAGGAGTGGTCAGGTTGGTCTGCATGCCTGCCCTGCCTGGGGTTGACATGGTCCAGTGGTCCTGCTGCCTGTAATGGTGGGAATGCTGAAAGTTTCCATGCAGTCATGGAGCAGAGCTCAGAGGAGCAGGAGGAGCATCACGTCGGCCTCCTGGAGAACTGTGGGAAAGTGCAGCTCCCGTCCTCCCGCTTCCTCTGTTTATTTGGACCCCAATCGGTTTATAAATGGACTTTCACAGCCCTTCGAGGCCTGAAGGCCCCAGAGCACAGGACTGATCAGCCAGTCAGATCAGCCTCTTTTATATCCCTGGCTATCTCAAGAGGCCAGAGCTCTGAGGGAGAGGTGCTGGGGGCCATGCATTTTTCCATTCAAGATAGACAGAAAAAACACTGGCATGTTTCGGGTCGACATTTAACCCCCAATGTTTACAATAGCAGTTTAGACTGAGAGAAAGTTAGTCTGAAATATTAAGTCCTCTGGGACTGTGTGTGTGTGTGTGTGTGTGTGTGTGTGTGTGTGTGTGTGTGTGTGTGTGTGTGTGTGTGTGTGTGTGTGTGTGTGTGTGTGTGTGTGTGTGTGTGTGTGTGTGTGTGTGTGTGCGTGTGTGCGTGCGTGTGTGTGTGTGTGTGTGTGTGTGTGTGACTGTGTCTATGTGTGTGTTGATTGTCTCCTGTTGATTGTCTCAACGTTCAACGCTTCAGTGTTGAAATTAACCATGGTTACGCAAACTGCATTCCTGGAGCTACTAGATCACCCGCATAATTCTGGATCATAAGATGAAGGCTCGTTGTTATCATGGTGTGTCAGATCAGAGGCCAAATGCCCTGTGTGTGCTGCTGACGGCTGTGTTTCAGATCATTCAGCCACCACAGCACAGCTGCATACATACATCCCTACATCCACACTGGATCCAGACCCCTGGGTCCTGGGCCTGAGGTTCTGAGCTGAGCCATGACAGGTGCTGCTTAAGACGGCCCCTCTGAACCCCTCTCCCTGGATTAAAGCTGATCTCCACATGCAGACGCCTGGGTAACAGTACTTTTCTTACCCTGGGTACGATGCACGCTGTTCTACCACAGGCCAAAGACCAATGAAGACTAAAGCCTGGAACATCACAACACTGCTGGACCTCTGAAGGGGATTACTGTAGAGGAGGAAGAGGGGGAGAGGACAGAGGGACAGAGAGAGAATGAGAGTGCGAGAGAGAGACGTGAAAAGGCAGGAAATAGTATAGGTCAGGGGAAAGACAAGGAAGAGGATGGAGGAGGAAAGATGGAGAGAGCGAAAGAGACAGAGAGAGAGAGAGAGAGAGAGAGAGAGAGAGAGAGAGAGAGAGATGCAGTGGGAGAAAGGTTGGAATGAGCAGGAAAAAGATAAGGTTCATAGAGTAGAGGATGAAGGTGGGAAGAGATAGAAAGAGACAGAGAAAGAAAATAACTATATTTTTTGGGGGGGGTTATAGCCTAAGGGAGAGCTTTGATTTGAGCCACACTCACCTTTCCCAGGTCTCTCCTCTCTCCATGACCTACTCAGGCTCTACATCATTTACCTCACTCAAATCACCCACCATCTTCAAATCTGACCCCTCAAAAATGTCTCTTACCTATTCATTTGTTAATACCCCCCCCCCCCCCCGCCCCTGAAACAATAAAGCACGGAGAAAGATCTGGAAATTGAAAAAGGGAGTGACATTTACAATCCTCTATTGTTTCTCCTCTCTAGTGTTTGTGTGTTCCTGGAATCCCTCCATAAGACATAACAGCAGTTTTCACTGTCACAGTGTCAGCTGTCTGGCCCGGTCTGGTCTGGCCTGGTCTGGCCTGGTCTGGCCAAGGGCAGAGCAGAATTAGTTTCACGTTTTAGTCACATGCACTAGTACTGTGAAAAGCCTTTCTTGCAAGCTCTTTCCCAACAATGCAGTAATAAATATCAGTAGTAAAACTATTATACTATAAACTAAAGTAAAGTGGAAGAAAAACACACAAAAAAAATGTAATAATTAGAAAACAATAAAGTAAGTAGGCTATATACAGGGTCAGTTCCTGGGTCTGTGCCAAAACCATATTTACAATGGGCATGGATACTGGAGTGGTAGGGTTAGACTTTTAATGACTGATTAGTGTCAGATATCTGGCCTGTGCCACCTGGGCCTGACTGTGGGAAATAGGCGGTGCTGGTTGTACCTGATCCAGAGCTCAGTTTAGAGTTTCTCCTCAACTGGCACGTCACATGAAGAAGAACAGTGAGATCCGGGAGAGAAGACTAAACCTGGCTTAGAATAAAAACTCAACTAAAATGGCATCTGATTGGGATAATCACAGTTCCCCTGACAGCTGGAGATTGGCCAACCCTCTTCTGTGTGCCAGGAGGCCAAGAACAAAACATTCCCCAGATCAGATCTCCTCCATTCTCAACCGGCCAAATCCTATTACCAACAGGCCATTCTCTACCAATAGGACATTCTCTAGCCCGGCCTGTGGAAGAGACTGGAGGAGACCTGGTAGTATCTATTAGAGGTTTATATAGGGTCTAAATTGTGTTTAATGGGAAATAAGAGCCAGGTTGTGTACTTGGGACACAGTTGTATAACTTTATAGTTAATACGCTGCTCAAACAGGATTTATGGTATACCTCAACATGAAAGTTGTATCTTTTAATGTGGAATCATATTTTTTTTCTTTTGGAGCACACCACACACTTACAGGCAAGCCAATGCTCCTAAAAATATGCCTGTCTTCCTTTGCCCATAAGCATTCGACAAGTGGAGCAGCACTTGGAAAAACAGCCTTCCAATACACCATTCCTTCTTAAGCAGTTGATATACAATTCTCCTTAACTGTGTATGTTGTAAAGACACACTCAAGCAGCTCAACAGTTGGGAGCAAATCATTGCCTGTGAACGTAATAACAACCTTTAATCTGTTCCCACTTATCTACTACATCACTTTTACTGGGTTTGGCTTCATGTTCCCGTTGGACATTTTTGAGTGATTGTGAACTCAATCTTCCAATCTTTCCCAACCAGTCAGCCAGGGAATGATGAGTAGCATGTGGGCTGTCTGGAGGCATCACTTTTAATCACCTGCAGAGTGAAGGCCTCCCAACTTCATTAGGGAATGTTGTGGCAATGTTATGGGATGTGGTTTTGGGGGGAGATGATTGGGTAAACAAACAGGGAAAGAAAAGAGAGAAGCTAATTTTAGACATGAGGACAGAGTGAGGTCATGTTCTAGATTTAATGATCCATCTATGATTGACATGATTGCTCATTGCCATGTTCTCTTTGCCGTGCTCTGTGTCCCTGCTTCTCACTCTCGTTCCCTGCCCCCTCTCTCTTTCTGTCCTTCTCCCCCTCCTTAGCCATTGACCACCCCAGACTGAATGATGCCCTTCACAGCAGCTAGCAGTGGGAAGACGAGTGGCTGCGTGACGGCTGTGACTGTGGCCATGGCTGCGCTGTCAGCCCTGGTTGAGACAAAGACAAAGGGAGAATTTGGCAGGCTGCTGGGGCTGCGGCTGGATCAAACAGACTCTGTTTATTGGACGTCTCCTGCCCTTCTCCCCTCTCATCTAGGAGCTGTGTATCAGACGGCAGTCTGAAGTGTCTGAGAGCGCCACTCTCTCTCTCACACTCACGCACACACACACACACTTCGAGCACAAACTCACACACACACACACGGTGAGACTGGAACCAGAGAGACCACACAGGGTGTTCAACACCACCACAAAGGGGGACTGTCGCTCAGCTTATAGGCACACAGTAAATATGTTCCCATTCTCCCTTTACCTGGCCCTCTCTCTCTCTCTCTCTCTCTCTCTCTCTCTTCTTCTAGTATCTCTCTCAACTTTTCTCTTAGCATAGGGGTCTTAGTTTTCCTCTCTCTCTCCCTCTCTCTCTCTCTCTCTCTCTCTCTCTCCCTCTCTCTCTCTCTCTCTCACACACACACCCACCCACACACACACACACACACGGAGATACACACACTCTCCCCCCCTCTCTCTCCACATCACTTACTCTTACTGCTGCAGTAATGCCCTGCGGCCTCTGTTGCTCCTGTGTCTTTGTCCCATGGTGCCGCTATAGGAATGTGTTCTTGTTAAAGGTGATATATGCATCGTCAGGCGGAGAGAACTTCATTACAGTCGGATACAGATACAGGGAAAACAGAGTTAAGTAAGAAGTCCCAAAAGCATTCAGTCATTACTCAACGGCCTTCACTGTGGGCACACACACATCACACACCCAGCACACACCCAGCACACACACAGCACACACAGCACACACAGCACACACACAGCACACACCCAGCATACACACAGCACACAGAGGAGAGATCTACTTCTCCTGTCTTATCCGGTGTCCTGTATGAATATACGTATGCTCTCTCTAATTCTCTCTTTCTCTCTTTATTTCTCTCTCTCGGAGGACCTGAGCCCTAGGACCATGCATCAGGACTACCTGACATGATGACTCCTTGCTGTCCCCAGTCCACCTGGCCGTGCTGCTGCTCCAGTTTCAACTGTTCTGCCTGCGGCTATGGAACCCTGACCTGTTCACCGGACGTGCTACCTGTCCCAGACCTGCTGTTTTCAACTCTCTAGAGACAGCAGGAGCGGTAGAGATACTCTTAATGATCGGCTATGAAAAGCCAACTGACATTTACTCCTGAGGTGCTGACTTGCTGCACCCTCGACAACTACTGTGATTATTATTATTTGACCATGCTGGTCATTTATGAACATTTGAACATCTTGGCCATGTTCTGTTATAATCTCCACCCGGCACAGCCAGAAAAGGACTTGGCCACCCCTCATAGCCTGGTTCTTCTCTAGGTTTCTTCCTAGGTTTTGTCCTTTCTAGGGAGTTTTTCCTAGCCACCGTGCTTCTACACCTGCATTGGTTGCTGTTTGGGGTTTTAGGCTGGGTTTCTGTACAGCACTTTGAGATATCAGCTGACGTAAGAAGGGCTATTTAAATACATTTGATTTGAACATGATAGCAGCAGTCAATGAGTTCTGAGCAAGTATGTGTGTGTGTGTGTGTGTGTGTGTGTGTGTGTGTGTGTGTGTGTGTGTGTGTGTGTGTGTGTGTGTGTGTGTGTGTGTGTGTGTGCGTGCGTGTGTACTCTGATCTGTGTTTGGGAGAGAGTGAGAGTGAAATGTGGGGGGACTATAATGATGATGGCACTGACAAGTGTTGATGGGAGGAGATCAGGTAGCGACAGGTCTCTGTTATCCTCCCATCTCCAGGTTGGTTCCCATCACCAGTTATGTTGACAGCACTCTCCTAGCATACGCATGTAGATCCTGCACCCAATGAGGGTCAATCGTACTACAACATGATAGCAGCAGTCAATGAGTTCTGAGCAAGTGTGTGTGTGTGTGTGTGTGTGTGTGTGTGTGTGTGTGTGTGTGTGTGTGTGTGTGTGTGTGTGTGTGTGTGTGTGTGTGTGTGTGTGTGTGTGTGCGTGTGTGTGTGTGTGTGTGTGTGTGTGTGTGTGTGTGTGTGTGTGTGTGTGTGTGTGTGTGTGTGTGTACGCATGTGTGTATGTGTGCGCACGTGTGTATGTGTGCGTGTGTACACTGATCTGTGTTTGGGAGAGAGTGAGAGTGAAATGTGGGGGGACTATAATGATGATGGCACTGATAAGTGTTGATGGGAAGAGATCAGGTAGAGACAGGTCTCTGTTATCCTCCCATCTTCAGGTTGGTTCCCATCACCAGTTCCGTTGACAGCACTCTCCTAGCAGACACATGTAGAGTACAGCAGGCTGAGGATGGGAGAGTTATGACTATAGCTATGCCTACAGGGGCTAGTATGTTCTAGATCCCCAGAGGTGCTTTGTTTTTCTCATCGTACTGCACATGACTGATTGACAGTTCTTATTCTCCGATATCATATCTCTTGCCCTTGATTCCCACGCTAAAGCTAAAGCAACAGGTCTGATGGGAACATTCCAGAATAGAAGGACAAACACACTATTAGGTCCCAGAATGCTTGCGGTGTGTACAAAAACTACCCCTGCCCTGTCACAGACAGAGAAAAAATGAATAAGAGAATGTGAGAGAGAGAGATTTCTCAGCGCGACCTTCCTGCTGTTCCATGTTATGTTGAAATGACAGCATGGGGCGGATGAAGTTCTCACAGCAAAACGGTTCTAGTCCATGCCCAACCAAGGCCACTCCGCCGGCCCTTATCTCTCCCACATCGATCCCCACTGGGGAGCACACGGTTCCCACACACACTCCCCGGCAGTGTAAACAATTAGAAGACTGCCATCTGCGGCTCACACTCCCCTAACCGAAGGTCTGGCCTGGGAGAGACCCTGTCTGGGACAGACACACTGCTTGGGGCTCACTTCCCTGTGTTCAGCACCAGGAGCAGCTCTACTGGGTGGCAGGAGGGTGGGTAGCAGAGTGGCAGGGCACTTCAGGTACCCTTTTTACACTACTGAGTCCAGCCAAGCTGCGCTGGCCAAGGTTCTGCATCCACCGTAGTTGCTGGAGCCATGCTGGAAAAGACCCACGTAAAAAATGAAATATCCTCGCAAGAACAGTATGATTCAAGCTAGAAGCAATAGTTGAAAAGGTCATTAGTGTCTGGTGATGGAGGTGAGGCAGAAGGAGTGGCAGGGGAAGCAGATGAAACAAGGATGAGAGGGCTGGTATCTGGCTGGAATCAGTGGCCATGCAGCCGCCTGAGAAGAGAAGAGCAGGGAGGATTTGGAAAGGAGGTGCTGGATATTATTGAGCTTAGGGCAGGGACAGAGGCAACATTGTTCCAGCCAGGGCAGAGCAGGGTGGTGTAGTGTACTAGTTGCCAGGCTGGGTTTAGCGTTTAGCCAGGGTAGTAAAGCCAGCCGACCCAGCCGTGTTCACAACAGACCATATGTTTCTGTCGTCAGGAGGATCAGATGCCCTGGCAGAGGCTCCCTCTCAGGGTTGGTGGCTGGACCAGTTTAAGAGCTGGAGCCTCTGGAAGGAGGCAGAGAGCGCAGACTGAAGGATCCATCAGACAATCGGGTTGTAGAAAAGGGCGAGGATGGTTGATGAGTCAGGTTAAAAGGAGAGGAAAGAGTTAATATGTTCACCAAATGTTCCAAGAGAGTTTACAGACCAATGACTGGTACACACAGACAGAACACCACAAATACCTCAATATCGTGTCACGTTTTGGGCCGCAGCGAAAGTTCACCTGCTCTAAAGCTTCACTCAACCTAAAGCCACTCCAACATCCTACTACTCAGCTTTCACCTTTTCAAAAGAGCCCTGCCCTTGACTTGAATAGACCGACTTTACCTCACTTTATGACAACACCAGTTCTACCATCGTCTCTTCAGTCTTGTATATGGCTTCACTCAATTGTAATAGCTTTTCAGAACAGAGAAATCTGGAAGGACAAATTCTGAGAGATCTGAGGGTCTGACGGTCTGATGTCAATCACCCCATATATACTGTATACTCAGAATCACCCCCTCATTCACCTTTCCACTCTGCACTCCTCTCCAACAAATGACCTGATGGAAATGTGCTGTCTGAGGAAACGGGGCTGAGAGGTAAATTCAGTCAGTACATTAATAGTTCCTGAACCAGAGCAATCTGAAAAAGTCACTTCATGGTGTGAGGTGAATAAACAACTGGTGGAGACTATAATACTGTTCTTTCCCTCTCCCCTCCCTCTCTCTCATTCCAATGTGTCACAACCGATCATTATTTACACACGAACCCCACATCCGATTATTAAGCCTTGATTTCACCGACCGTCCGAGTGCCTGTACATACTTGTGGTGTGAGAGATGTGTTTTCTGTTTCAAAGTTTCACCCAAAGAGGATCCGGAGCTCAGATCACCGTTTCCACTGCGGCCAGCTCCTTCCCTCCAGCTGGATTTAAACTGTAACTCTTACTGCCTCGGCCAGCCAGTCCACCAACCACTCTTAAAATACTGTGGTGGCGGGATCACCTCTCCCTTCAGAGAGAGGCCTTTAAAGTTTAAGGGAGAAACGTAGTGAGGAGGGATAGGATCCTTAACACAGACTCAGGTTTCAGATGGGGACTTCAAACAGTCTGAGCCAGCCGGGTTTAGGCTATTCTATACCAGCCTTTGTAAAACCACTAAAAACCAGAGGACCCCTTGGAAAGAAGAGAAATTCCCCAATATGAGGGAGTAGGGTAGTGGGCTACGCCCCTATCCTATTCCCATATTTGCGACCCCCTCCCCTCCCTTCCCCCGAGCCCCACTGTGATTGCGTTAACCCTCTTCCTGCTGTCGCCCCCAGGCATGAGGCTGCTCTTATTGTGGACTTGTTGGGCTTTCAAGACTTCCTCCTGTGTTTGTCCAACGAGAGAAGGGCTAAGGGGAGAGGGAGGAATTGGAACAAGCTGTTGAAACAGCACCTTCATGGGAGAGCAGCGTGGAGAAACCCCCTGGATCTCCTGGTCTGTTCTCATGCATGTGTTGTGTTGACGAACTCAGAGCACTGGGGTCAGGAAGGAGCCTGCGCAATCCACATTGCTTCAAAGTAAAGCTTAAGGAAACAACTGCTAGAGAGAGATGCCGGAGCAATGTTACACAACAGGAAGGAGAGAAAATTGATAATGAAAAGACACATTTTTTGTAAAACTGCATGCCAATTTATTTAGTCTTGTATTCTCAGTAAATACCTATATTGATTGGTTTATTCTGAGTAAGCCAAAAAGTTTGAACTTTCTGCACCTGTGGAGGGCATTGCACCAGTGAGCCATTCTTTGACCTGTGTGTGTTTGAGTAATGTGTGTGTATTGACAGTATGTGTGCACGTATAATATGTACGTATGTGTGTGCCCAAGAGAGATGAGGAAAAAGGGAGATGAATGAACGGTGCAGCACTTGCCTGAATCCCAGAGCTTTAAATTCCCAGTACTAATTATGTCTCCTAATGGAGCCAGTAAGGTAATTAGGGGTTAGAAAGCACAGAAAGCACACTGGAACAGAAAGCAGATCACATCTGGGATCCCCCAGGGTCTCCCAGCCCCAACATGCAGCTCAGCCGAGTGTGAGAACCGGCCTCCTCGACCTGGGGAGACACCTATCTCCATTGGCAATTGGATCTATCTACCACACATCTACAATATGACATTAAAATCACTCTGAATATGAAAGTATACGTTTGGGTGGGTGTTGAGCATTTAAGTGATAGTTTAGCTTATTTACAACTTATTTTCGACTTCTCTCGGGTGTTGTTGTTTCCTGCAAATGTTTTTGAAATTCCTGAAAACCTTTAATTTCCTCTCATTACTGGTTTGGTCTGTGAGTGTTATTCGCTCCTCCTGCAGGCTGTATATTCTGTTTGAGGCTTTTCTATAAAGGGAACGTGTGCTGTGAGAAGCCTCCACGACTCAGGATCTCATGTGCTGCTGCTCAAATCACTCCCCTCTCTGCAATGACTAATGCTGGATCTGGTGAACGGATAAAGCAACAGGTGATTGTAGATCTGTTTCCCTCTTCACTGAGAGAGAGGCTAACAGCCCACAGTACCCACAGCAGCAGCAGGTGCCAACCCAGCAGGGGCCTTCAGGTGCTGTTCCACTGAGACCAGCCCCTTTGGAGAAGAGAGTGCAGAGAGAGCGAGCGAGAAATAGTGAACAAAAATATAAACGCAACATGCAACAATTTCAAAGATTTGACTGAGTTACAGTTCATATGAGAAAATACATTCATTAGGCCCTAATCTATGGATTTCACATGACTGGGAATACAGACATGTATCTGTTGGTCACAGATACCTTAAAAGAAATGGGCTTCAGAATGGGCCACAGGATCTCATCACGGTATTACTGTGCATTCAAATTGCCATCGATAAAATGCAATACTGTTCATTGTCCGTAGCTCACAGGGCATTCAGAAAGTATTCAGACCCCTTCACTTTTTCCACATTTTGTTATGTTTCAGCCTTATTCTAAAATGAATTACATCTTTCTTTCCCTCATCAATCTACACACAACACTCCATAATAACAAAGTGCAAAAAATACATTTTTGCAAATGTATTAAAAATATTAAACAGCAATAACATATTTACATAAGTATTCAGACCCTTTTCTATGAGACTCGAAATTTAACTCAGCTGCATCCTGTTTCCATTGATCATCCTTGAGATGTTTCTACAACTTGATTGGAGTCCACCTGTGGTAAATTCAATTGATTGGACATGATTTGGAAAGGCACACACCTGTCTATATAAGGTCCCACAGTTGACAGTGTATGTCAGAGCAAAAACCAAGCCATGAGGTCGAAGGAATTGTCTGTAGACCTCCGAGACAGGATTGTAATCTAGCCACAGATCTGGGGAAGTGTACCAAAAATTATCTGCAGCATTGAAGATCCCCAAGAACACAGTGGTCACCATTATTCTTAAATGGAAGAAGTTTGGGACCACCAAGACTTCCTATAGCAGGTTTCCTCCAGACGTGACGCTTGACATTCAGGCCAAAAAGCTCAGTCTTGGTTTCATCAGATCAGAGAATCTTGTTTTTCATGGTCTGAGTCCTTTAGGTGCCTTTTGGCAAACTCCAAGCGGGCTGTCATGTGCCTTTTACTGAGGAGTGGCTTCCGTCTGGCCCCTCTACCATAAAGACCTGATTGGTGTAGTGCTGCAGAGATGGTTGCCCTTTTGGAAGGTTCTCCCATCTCCACAGAGGAACTCTGGAACTCATAGAGGAACTCTGGTTCTTGTTCACTTCCCTGACCAAGGCCCTTCTCCACCGATTGCTCAGTTTGGCTTGGCAGCCAGCTCTAGGAAGTCTTGGTGGTTCCAAACTTCTTCCATTAAAGAATGATGGAGGTCACTGTGTTCTTGGGGACCATCAATGCTGCAGACATTTAAAAAATGCTAACATTTCTAAAAAACTGTTTTTATTTTGTCATTATGGGGTACTGTGTGTAGATTGTTGAGAATATATATCCACTTTAGAATAAGGCTGTAACATAACAAAATGTGGAAAAAGTCAAGAGGTCTGAATACTTTCTGAATGCACAGTATAGAGATGGAGGCCAGAGATGGGCACTTCTATCAATGGCCATCTGTAAAATAACTGACCTTTGTGTTTTTACTGCCGGGGCCTCCAGTGACTATCTATTTCCATCCTGTAATTTATCCTCCCTCTTACCTTTCACAGGTGTTGTGGTCCGGAGATGACCTGGCACACAGTTAGAAGGAACGTGTGCTGAGTATAACTCCTCTCCTCTCAGACCCCTGCTTCTCTATGTGTGCCCCCCTACCCCCACCCTCCTCCCGTCAGGAGCTTTGATGGTTGAGGGTTTGCAGAGCGACAGCTGCTCCCAAATTAGAGAGCAGAAGACAACACGACAGAGCCCTGGAATGCCAGGATTGTCCCAGCAGCCCTCTCTCTCTCCTGCAGAAGCTCCCTGGGAAGACGGCTGCAACTGCAGCAGAAGCTCTACCAGGATGCAGGATAATCCAGCCCGTCATGTATGTTCCTATAGGCTAATAATCTTATTCTAAATACACATTGGATTGCCCAGATGGCCTGAATAGAATCAGTGGCTAATAACTGTGAAATGCCACACAAAGGAATAATTTTGAGATTGATACAGGAATGTTTTTATTTTCTCCAACAGGAAATAGCAGAAGACATTCCCGCCATGCCTAATGTCTAAGACAAGTGACCATGGCCTGTTTGCTGTTGCTATGTGAGGTTAGAGAGCCAGCCACTGTGAGACCCACGGGTCGTCCAGTCTACGAGGAGAGGAGGAGAGGAGGAGCTCCTCTCTGTCCGAGCGGAATTATCACAGTTCCTTCATTAGTTACCGGGGAAACAGTGACCAGGGTCACCGGGGTCAATTGGACCAGGAGCATGGTTGTAAAATCAACCAGACAATAATGTCCGCCTCAATAACAGTGTAGTATTCATTCACAGGAGATTAGGCCAACAGGGCTCCACCCCCACCCCAACACCACCACCCCACCAACAGCACCACAACCTACTGAAAGCCACAGGACACCATGCTAACAGAGGGTAGACAAGCATGGAAGGAGGAGCACTACGAGGCTACTTACACAGAGCATGTGTTTACTACTGGGAACTACTCACATGGTGATACAGAGAGGCTGCCATGAGAGAGGAAGTGGAGTAGTGAAGGATTGAAAAAAGGAGGGGGCGAGAAAGAGGGAGGGGCATGTTGAACGGAGGAAGAAGAGAGATTAAAGGAGAAGAGATGGCCGGACAGCTGTTTGGAACCGGACAGAGGAAGAGAAAGGAAGAGAAAGGGAGAGAGAGAGAGAGGAAGAGAAAGGGAGAGAGGGGGAGGGCTGAACAGAAGAAGAAGGTTCTTCGCCAGAGCAGAGGCACAAGCCTCCAGTGAGGGAGGAAGAGAGAGAGAAGGGGGATCTGTCATGTTGATTTCCTCCTCCCCTGCAACAGCGCAGCTTGCTGTTTTTCTTCAATATATTTTAATAAAAGTGGTATTACTCACCCCCCCCCCCACCCCACCCCCCACCCCCCCTGGAATGTCTGCTCCTGTCGGGCCCCCCCCCCCCCCAGCCACCCAGAGGAAGACAACACAGCACAGCGTTCAACTCCAATCACACACTTTGACCCACAAGACCCAGATATGGAGAAAGACAAATCATTTGTCATATTTAGCTCTTGGAGAAACCATTCCCACGCCTTCTGATTCAACTGAACTACGACTTAGAAGAAAAGCTCGGAGCCAGAAGTTTGGTCTAAACATAAACAGTCATGTTGTGTCCAGCCCATAGCCAATGACGCAGGCTAAGGAAATCCTTATCTTCACACACTGTCTGTACAGAGGTGTTCATGTGGGAGTGATGTGTACTCTGGTGAAAGTGTGTGTGTGTGTGTGTGGGTGAGTGTGTGTGTGTATGTGTGTGTGCGTGCGTGCGCGTGCGAGTAACCCACAGAGGAGCTGGGTCAAAGTTCCTTTCCAAGTTGCCTTTGTCAAAGTGAGTTAGCCTTCAGGCATAAAGTATTCCAACCATGTCAACCAACCCCCCATCTTCTTCCTTCTTCCCCCCCTTCTCATTCCATCACTACCCTCTCCCTATGTCCCTCCACTCCAGACCTGCCATGCCTAGTCAGTCTGTCTCAACAACGTGATGTGCAGCGCAGCACGCTGTGGAATCTGAGACCAGTAACAGTAAAGCTCACCACTCCTCAAATTCACCCTCATTTTCTTAACTTGATGATCCTCACTTTCTCTCCCTAAGCCTGACACAGAGCATGTCATGGAATCCTTTGTAATGAACTGGAACAGCTGCTGCAATGTGGTGCGTGATAACATCTTTAACCGAGGCTGGCGCTATAGCTGCTCCCTCCCTCTCTCCCTCCACAGCCCTGGCCCGACTGACTGAGGAAGAGGACGAGAGGAAGACTGTGGTAATAACCGGAGATGTCATCTGACACCGCTTCACTGGGCTGGGACAAAAGGCAAGGGGCCCCCGTAAAGGATCCTAGAGATCAGAGACGGATTGGCCCTCAGAACAAACAGGCCTGTTGATTTTGGCAGCAGGAGGACAGCCAGAGGACTCACCAGCCTTGGCAGGGTTCACACCAGACCAGTTACTACTGACACACCGACACAGCCACCACTGCACTGCCCCTCCACAGTACAAAGTCATAACGCCATAAAAACTATTCTTCAAAAAGCAAACTGAAAGTGTGGTGCCACTGGCCCGAGGGTTTGAGTCAGTTCAATCAACATGGGACCAAAGGATCAAAGTCTGACTTACATCAGAGCAGGAAGTACTAGTGAAAGCATCCAACGCATGACTTCCCTCCACTTCCAGTCTGATGGCTTGGTGCACTGAATGACACTCCCTGTCTTTAAGACTCTCTCTTGCGGTGATGTCTCTGCTATGAGCCATGGAGGTCTGTGTGTGCCAGTATGTAAGTGTGTGTGTAGCCTATGTCTGTGTGTGTGTGGTAACTACTAGGGTAATTATCCTTCTATTGGGTAGTGTTTGTTATAATCATACCTGAGTGGTGTTGTGGCATTGTGTCTCCCTGGCTGATGTTGTTATTGTAGCATGGTCAGGTTGATCCTGTTTTCCCTGTTTCTTTTCTTGGGGAAGAGCAGGGATCTGTGGGGCTCTGCTGGGACAGGCAGGCTACCTGTACAGGTGGGGCTGTGGGCTGGGGGGCCTCCCTCTCACCTCAGCGTGGAGGTGTGGGAACCACTCAGCCGCCGGTAGTGCATGAGAAACAAGACCCCTGAGGGAGAGTGCCGTAATCTCCCCCAACGCTTTTCTTCTCTCTCGGTTTCTCCCAACCGGCTCTCAGAGGAACACACACACAGACATCCACACTCACTCCAATAAACAGGTAACCTCACGCAAACACGTTCATCTCAATCGGTGTACATTCACAAACATTAGTCTGCAAATGAATACACACGCTCTATAATCACATAAACACAGTGTATGGTAAGTATGTGATATTGCAAATACAGGTCTATATAATCCCAAACACAATAAAGTCCATTAGTGAATAGATGAGTAATAACCATTTACTGTATGTAAGATCCTTCTTGTAAAAAGAAATAGCCAAAACAACTGTTGCGCAATTGCATCACACCTGGATATGAAACAACAAGACAGGGCTGGTTGAGCAACCATACAGAGCTTTTAGTATGCAACATGTGTGTAATAGGAAAAATGTCTTTAATATTTTCTAGTCACGTCCATCAACTTCAACACAACAGAGTCTAACCCAGTCTACTGTTGTAATGTTATATTCATGTGCATTCTTCACAACAGAAGCTAGTGAATAAGGGAATTGTAATAAGTCAACTACAGTCAAACCACCCACGGTGTGTAAAACTTGATAATTGCTAGTCAAGTGCTATGACAAACCTGGAACGCTCTCCCCAGTAAATAACATGTACATAACACATATCCACTTTCTCTGTTGTATCAATAGTGACATTGTTCAGCTTTGTGTGATGGTGAAATAAAAGATGATCTCACATCCTCTGTGACAACGCTGTAGTTATACTCCACAGACCCGTGCACGGTCACACACCCACCCGCTCAGCCACACACACGCACGGTCGCACACCCACCCGCTCAGCCACACCTCAATTACATACGCACAAACAGAACCAAGTGTACATAAGTAAACGTGTAAGATGTAACAATCAGGACTTCTGCATTGGTGGGAAGGGGTGGTGTAATACAGATTTTATATGGGTGCGTCTGTGGAGCTATTGGGCTGGGTGGGTCTGTGGAGCTATTGGGCTGGGTGGGTCTGTGGAGCTATGGGGCTGGGTGGGTCTGTGGAGCTATTGGGCTGGGTGGGTCTGTGGAGCTATTGGGCTGGGTGGGTCTGTGGAGCTATGGGGCTGGGTGGGTCTGTGGAGCTATTTGGCTGGGTGCGTCTGTGGAGCTATTGGGCTGGGTGGGTCTGTGGAGCTATGGGGCTGGGTGGGTCTGTGGAGCTATGGGGCTGGGTGGGTCTGTGGAGCTATTGGGCTGGGTGGGTCTGTGGAGCTATTGGGCTGGGTGGGTCTGTGGAGCTATTGGGCTGGGTGGGTCTGTGGAGCTATTGAGCTCGGTAGGTCTGTGGAGCTATGGGGCTGGGTGGGTCTGGGCCAGCAGCGAGGAGCAGAGCAGAGTGGAGGTGCAGGGAGGGGCAGTGCAGTGGGCTGGCAGCTGTTGCCGCTGTGCTGTGAGGGGGGCCTCAGGTCTCGGCCTATCCCTAATGGCCAGACCAGCTGTCAGAGTTGTGTCTGTAGGGGCGCGGGGCTGCAGGAGGCGGGGAGGGCATGAGAACCACCACCCCCCTGTCCTGGGGGGCGGGTCCCCGGCCTGTCTGCCCTCCTCTGAAAGGGGGTGATTGATGGCGCAGGGTTGACACCATGCCTCCAGAACAATTGACTCAGGAGGGACAGAGGACCAACACAGACGGGGTCCCCTCCAACTCTTTTCTCCTCTTTTTTTTCAGAGGCAAATGCAGGATCAATTGCAGTTGTAATTCAGTCATTTTTCTTATTTTGACATATTTTGTGGAACATATGCTTCTCCAAACCGAGGTTCAAAGTTCAAAACAGTGTCCATGAATAATACATTCCCCAACTTATTTGTTTTGTGATTATTTGTCAGATTACTTGGAATCAGGACTTGGTTTTTGACGACTGGTTTAAATGACCCTCAACATTCCTTTAGATAAGCCATCTTGTTTTGGGGGGCGCTCACATCTATAAACCCAGCAGGCAGGCAGGCAGGCAGGGCGGGGCCGGGTGGAGAGGTGTGGTGGATCATGGTGCTCCAGCGCTGCAGTGAGGAGCAGCTCCCTGGCCTTTAGGCGTGTGCTCACTGTGCTGGGTTATCTGTGGGTATCAGGCCATGAGCCTCGGCACCGGGACCCTGCTAACACAGACCTGACCCCACACACTAAACCCCAGGAACCCCTCTGGAGCCCTTTCAACAAGTCGCCAGCACCTCCCGTTCCTCCGCTGAGATTTATAGCCCTGGGGAGAGGGGGAAGTGGGGGGGAGTAGGGAGGGGACACTGTCCGGCAGCTGTTCACAGTGGTCTTAAGAAGCTATTTCACACGGAAACAGAGCCATGGCACTCTAGATTCCTCCAGCTGGCTCGTCTCCAGCCCTGATCTGAAACACATTCCCTCACACAGAACATCCACTCTGCCCTGCTGTACTCTGCGGCCTTCTTGCTCTGCTGGGGACGGACTGACTGACTACTGAGGGGCAAGTGGACCACCGGGTTCTTTTACAGGAGCTCTGGGGTGTTCCTCTCATGTGGGGGGTGTAAACCCCCATAGGTGGGGGGCTACTTCTTGCATAGCAGGAATATCAGATTAGAGTTCTGTTTTGTGCGGAGTGATTATGTTGTGTTCTCCAGGGGACTGGAGGGTGGGAGGATAAAAGGTCCACTGTAGCACAGGTCTACTACAGGGGTTGTCTTTAGGTGCCTCTCCCCTCGGGGCATGTGATCTAACACTCCAACAGAAACACCAGGGGCAACAATCACTAACCAGGAGAAAAGAGTAAATGAGAAAAGGGAGGGTGGAGAGTGAAAAAAATAATCGAACCGTTCCCCTCTCTCACACACACACACAAACTTCCACCCTGAGGGAGACGTACACACATGCAAGATTTAATAGCCCGTTTAGAGGACTTGTGTGAAAGTCAAACACCTTTTCCCACAATCCGTAAAAACATCCATCACTCACAATTGTTTACTTTAGGTAACAAGCCTCAGTTTCCCTAAGTGGTTGGTAGGTAGAGAGAGACAGAGAGAGAGACAGAGAGAGAGAGAGAGAGAGAGAGAGAGAGAGAGAGAGAGAGAGAGAGAGAGAGAGAGAGAGAGAGAGACAGAGAGAGAGAGAGAGACAGA
This sequence comes from Oncorhynchus mykiss, assembly GCF_057628025.1. NCBI lineage: Eukaryota > Metazoa > Chordata > Actinopteri > Salmoniformes > Salmonidae > Oncorhynchus > Oncorhynchus mykiss. Next base: position 77,879,582 of record NC_143033.1, read on the forward strand.
GAGAGAGAGAGAGAGAGAGAGAGAGAGAGAGAGACAGAGAGAGAGAGAGATTGAAGAGAGAGAGAGAGAGAGAGATAAAGATTGAAGAGAGAGAGACAGAGACAGAGAGAGAGAGAGAGAGAGAGAGAGACAGAGAGAGAGAGAGACACAGAGAGAGAGAGAGAGAGACAGAGAGAGAGAGAGAGAGAGAGAGACAGAGAGAGAGAGAAAGAAAGATTAAAGAGAGAGAGGGGGAAAGTGTGAAGGAGACAGGATGGGGGAGATTATGATTCATTAATATGAAGGAAAAGGTATTTTCCACTTTTAAGCCTCCAGCAAACTGCTTCACCAGTACAGTTCATGAATACACACAGTGGAGAAACTACAAGATCAAACCACATGAACACACATTTCACCAACACATTATTTAGCCTTCTAGTCGCTATGTTTGCTCTGCAGGATTTTCTTGATACATTAGGTAACAGGAAATGAACAAACCGCACTCAGATAGGAAGAAAGGAAAATTATTTTTTTCCCCCTCTCCATTTACGTATCATCCTGGGAAAAGCAGAGGTGTTCCCATTCCCGCCCTCAGAGATGATCCCAACTTTCCATTCAGAGCAGAGCAAGCGAGGTGATGTCTTATCATCCAGAGAAAAGGAGTGTGTGTGTGTGTGTGTGTGTGTGTGTGTGTGTGTGTGTGAGAGTGTGTGTGTGTGTGTGTGTGTGTGTGTGTGTGTGTGTGTGTGTGTGTGTGTGTGTGTGTGTGTGTGTGTGTGTGTGTGAGAGAGAGAGTGTGTGAGAGTGTGTGTTCTTGCACTACGTGTAGAACATATTTCACTTAATGATAAGAACACAACACCACAATAATAAGTCAATGTGTCAACAATAGATATGGTTGGAATAGATCACATTTCCCTCCGAACCCCAAACATTATTTTAACAGTCAAAGTTGTCAATTTTACAAGACCCTTGACCCTTGGGCCTGTAAGCCGCTTTTTGTTTCTCCACCTGGACATAACACACACTTAATCAATAGAGGGATCTATCGTATACAGTGCCGTGCGAAAGTATTCGGCCCCCTTGAACTTTGCGACCTTTTGCCACATTTCAGGCTTCAAACATAAAGATATAAAACTGTATTTTTTTGTGAAGAATCAACAACAAGTGGGACACAATCATGAAGTGGAACGACATTTATTGGATATTTCAAACTTTTTTAACAAATCAAAAACTGAAAAATTATTCAGCCCCCTTAAGTTAATACTTTGTAGCGCCACCTTTTGCTGCGATTACAGCTGTAAGTCGCTTGGGGTATGTCTCTATCAGTTTTGCACATCGAGAGACTGACATTTTTTCCCATTCCTCCTTGCAAAACAGCTCCAGCTCAGTGAGGTTGGATTGAGAGCATTTGTGAACAGCAGTTTTCAGTTCTTTCCACAGATTCTCGATTGGATTCAGGTCTGGACTTTGACTTGGCCATTCTAACACCTGGATATGTTTATTTTTGAACCATTCCATTGTAGATTTTGCTTTATGTTTTGGATCATTGTCTTGTTGGAAGACAAATCTCTGTCCCAGTCTCAGGTCTTTTGCAGACTCCATCAGGTTTTCTTCCAGAATGGTCCTGTATTTGGCTCCATCCATCTTCCCATCAATTTTAACCATCTTCCCTGTCCCTGCTGAAGAAAAGCAGGCCCAAACCATGATGCTGCCACCACCATGTTTGACAGTGGGGATGGTGTGTTCAGCTGTGTTGCTTTTACGCCAAACATAACGTTTTGCATTGTTGCCAAAAAGTTCAATTTTGGTTTCATCTGACCAGAGCACCTTCTTCCACATGTTTGGTGTGTCTCCCAGGTGGCTTGTGGCAAACTTTAAACAACACTTTTTATGGATATCTTTAAGAAACGGCTTTCTTCTTGCCACTCTTCCATAAAGGCCAGATTTGTGCAATATACGACTGATTGTTGTCCTATGGACAGAGTCTGCCACCTCAGCTGTAGATCTCTGCAGTTCATCCAGAGTGATCATGGGCCTCTTGGCTGCATCTCTGATCAGTCTTCTCCTTGTATGAGCTGAAAGTTTAGAGGGACGGCCAGGTCTTGGTAGATTTGCAGTGGTCTGATACTCCTTCCATTTCAATATTATCGCTTGCACAGTGCTCCTTGGGCTGTTTAAAGCTTGGGAAATCTTTTTGTATCCAAATCCGGCTTTAAACTTCTTCACAACAGTACCTCGGACCTGCCTGGTGTGTTCCTTGTTCTTCATGATGCTCTCTGCGCTTTTAACGGACCCTCTGAGACTATCACAGTGCAGGTGCATTTATACGGAGACTTGATTACACACAGGTGGATTGTATTTATCATCATTAGTCATTTAGGTCAACATTGGATCATTCAGACATCCTCACTGAACTTCTGGAGAGAGTTTGCTGCACTGAAAGTAAAGGGGCTGAATAATTTTGCACGCCCAATTTTTCAGTTTTTGATTTGTTAAAAAAGTTTGAAATATCCAATAAATGTCGTTCCATTTCATGATTGTGTCCCACTTGTTGTTGATTCTTCACAAAAAAATACAGTTTTATATCTTTATGTTTGAAGCCTGAAATGTGGCAAAAGGTCGCAAAGTTCAAGGGGGCCGAATACTTTCGCAAGGCACTGTATGTACTTAATTACAATTCCATGGCCGACACGTAAAGCATACAAATGGATTCAACCTACAGAGCCTGATGATAGAGAGATCATAAGATCATAAAGGAACTGGGAGGGGCTATAAGTAGCTAATAAAGACAGCAGACCTGAATGTTGCGTTTTGATTGGCCGTGACGTCTGTCTGTAGGGGGTCAGAGTTGCTGATTGGCCGTGACGGGGTTGTGTGGAGAGGGCTCTAATCCTCTCCACACTCAACAGGCGCTCTGAGGGCTTTTCCCACATAAATCAGTCTGGTCTGGGTGGTAAAGTCATCACCTCCCCTCACTCAGTCCAAACAGCCTGTTAGCACTGACATCACAGAGCAGTGTAGGCTAGCCTAGATCACAAAGGCCACTGGACTAGGCTAGAAGAGCACTCAATCACAGCACAGGGGCTTGCCACAGTTGGTTTTAGCATTAGTTCTCTCAGGTCATACGGCACGTTACAAACTCACCTTCCCTTCCTATCATATAAGGCATGTAAGGTTAGTACAGGGCACAATACTTTAAGCAAATGTTTTGATGACATCCCCAACAGCATTTTTCTCCCTACAGTCTTACTGTCTACTGTACATTTACATTTGAGTCATTTAGCAGACACTCTTATCCAGAGCAATTTAGGAGCAATAAGGGTTGAGTGCCTTGACAGATTTTTCACCACGTCGGCTTGGGGATTCTAACCAGCAACCTTTGGGTTACTGGAACAATGCTCTTAATCGCTAGGCAAAACAAAACTCTATCTTGTTAGATATATCTTAGTGGTCAGTGTGTCTGTTATGTTTGTCCAAGTGACTCCTGCAGGGTATCAACGTGCTCCCCTGGGGTCTGGGTGCGAGGTGGGGGGAGGTTATGCAGGCAGCTTTACTCTCTCTTTACACACACACCTACACACACACCAGGGTGGTCCTCCTCACTAAGTGGCTTTAACCTCAAGCTTTCACTCTCCTCTCGGTAAACAGAACATACAGTATAATTCTAATGCGCTGCTGAATGGTTAAAAGCAGACTAGCATGCAGGCCAGGCCGGTGTTGCGTCACAATAGTACAGAAGCACATACTGTAGGTTACTCATGGTAATCAGATTTGGAATAGTAGAATTTGGACTAGTTAGTACAGCTGAACATACAACTAACTATATGTAGGGAAATGTTAACAACAAGATCTTACAAAAAGCTACTTTGAATAGCCAAGCCCTTGGATGTATGCCCTTAGTGTAAATATAGAATTTTAATAGGGACAGATAGATCTATATCATCAAAATAATTCAGAGAATTGCTGAATGCCATAGGGGTGAGGGTCATTTGATGTATGTCCATGTCAATACAGTATGTACTAGTATGTACTGTATTGACTGTTAATAGAGACACAGGTTCACATATCTGTAGAATTCTTCAGTGCATTGCTGTCTCCTATAGGAGTGAGGGTTCAAAGGGTAATACAGGGAGTGTTACTGGGTTCCCATCAGTGGCCAGGGGTTATAAATCCTGACTGCTGTCAGTGTTGTTTATCTGATGTGAGATCCCCTCAGAGTCCTGCGAGAACTCTGTCACCAGCCGTTTCCTCTCTCACACTCTCTGTCCCTAACACAAACAAACATTAAGTTCCCTCTCTCTGTTTGTGTTTGTGTGTGTGTGTGTGTGTGTGTGTGTGTGTGTGTGTGTGTGTGTGTGTGTGTGTGTGTGTGTGTGTGTGTGTGTGTGTGTGTGTGTGTGTGTGTGTGTGTGTGTGTGTGTGTGTGTGTGTGTTGGTGTGCGCACCCACACACATGTTTATGTATGTGAAACTACGTGCTGTAATTCTAAATTCACATAGTCCCAAAAAACGCATCACACAAACAAACCATTGTTGCTGTGCACAGCCGAAACAACACAACAGTACACTACACACTCACCACCACAAAAGAAGTCTGGTCACGGTGTTCTCTTTAATTCTCCAAACAATCAGGGAGAGTTCACATTTCCAGTGGTGAAGGGCTGGCTCTTCCACTGATGAGTTCAGAGAAAATACGTCAAACCAGAATCTGATGTGATTGTGTTCCTATTTCCTGGGTTAAGATCAGATGAACCTGGTATTATTCCCACACATTTAACGCAGGCCTCTGGGCCTGCAGGGTGAATTAAAGACTAGCCCCACATGCATATGAACTGAAGTCTTGGAGATGTTGACATGGTTTTGCGCATGTGCCAGGTTAAACTAATTTCAATTTCAGTACCTGTGCTCTAAAAACATGGGCAAACAATAGTTTCCTGTGGAAATTTTGTCTCAAATTTTGAGTAGTTGAAGGACCAACACCATGGACAAGTTCAAATATAATTGTTTTCAATATTCTGGATTATAGAGGACCATTTCCAGAATCAAACACTCATGTTCCAGACGGTGTATTTAGATGTTCAACAACAGGTCCTCAGGCAAGGTCAAACCTGCCCCGGTACCAGTGCATTCGAGATGACAATGATGACTATGACGTGTCATACTCATCTGCCACGTTCACGTGCTAGTCGGAAGTAGGAAACTCAGAAATGTAAGACTTGATTACTGTTTGGAGTTATACACATGCCACGTTCAACCAGTTAGCAAGTCGGACATTTCCGAGTTTCCTAGTTCAGACTAGGACGTGAACACGGCACAAGGCAACTGTAGCGGGGTGCGTAATTGGCGGCAGAGAAGTCAGGCGCAGGAGAGCAGAACTGGGTAATAACCAGAGATGTATTAAGCAAAACCAATGGCATCCAGAACAACAAGATGAATGGGCACAAAAATAACCAGTCGTGCGCTCCCGGGGAATGTGCACAAGCACTACAATAAACAATCCCACACAAAGACATGGGGGGAACAGAGGGCTAAATACACAACAACCAAATGAGGGAATTGAAACCAGGTGTGTGGAAAAACAAGACAAAACAAATGGACAATGAAAAGTGGAGAGAGCGCTGAGAGAGCACGGCTCCTATCCCAGCCTCGGACGCGTCCACTTCCACTATGAACGCCAATGAGGGATCCGGATGAGCCAGCATGGGTGCTGAGGTAAACAGAGCCTTCAGCTGACCAAAAGACCTGTCCGCCCCAGCCGACCACTGCAGCGGCACCGGTCCCCCCTTCAGCAGTGAGGTAATGAGAGCCGCTACCTGACCAAAACCCCAGATAAACCTCCGGTAGTAATTGGCAAACCCTAGGAACCGCTGCACTTCCTTTACCGTGGTGGAAGTCGGCCAATTACGCATGGCTGAAATGCGGTCACACTCCATCTCCAGCCCCGAGGTGGAAATGCGGTACCCTAGGAAGGAGACGGACTGCTGGAAGAACAGGCATTTCTCGACCAAGCACCCTGCACACCAGCGGAGTAGCGGAGTATATCAGAATGCCATCACTATACACCACTACACCCTGCCCGTGCAGGTCCCTGAAAATCTCATCCACAAAGGCTTGGAAGACTGATGGAGCATTCATCCACCCGTACGGCATGACGAGGTACTCATAATGCCCTGAGGTCGTACTGCACGCCGTCTTCCACGCGTCTCCCTCTGGGATACACACCAGGTTGTAAGCACTCCTGAGATCTAGTTTGGTGAAGAAGCGCACCCCGTACATTGATTCAATCGCACTGGCGATAAGAGGTAGCGGGGTAACTGTACCTCACCGTGATCTGATTTAGGCGAGAGCCAAATCGGCATATTCAGGGGGAATGCGCACGGGGGAGACCTGGTCTGGACTTTCCACCGTAGTAGCACCAACGGAAACGCCTAAACACCTCCCCGAGCACTCTCTCGACCACCCCGTGAGAGCCCTCCATTGCCAAGAAACAGTGGGGTCATGACAAGCTAACCAGGGTAAGCCTAGCACCACGGGAAATACAGGAGAGTCAATGAGGAAGAGACTGATTATCTCCTTGTGACCCCCCTGCGTTACCATGCCCAGAGGAGCGGTGGCCTCCCTAATCAGCCCTGACCCTAATGGTCGACTATATAGAGCTTGCACAGGGAAGGGCATATCCACAGGAACAATGGGGATCCCTAAACTATGGGCAAATGAACGGTCTATAAAATTCCCAGCTGCACCTGAATCTACTAGCGCCTTATGCTGGGAATGCGGGGAGAAATACGTACATGTGAGCAACAGGGGGCTCTGGGTGAGCCTGGTGCTGACTCACCTGGGGTGACACAATAGTGCCCTGCCTGCTGCTTCGACTCCCTGAGGAAACCACCAGCACCGACCAGCAGTGTGCGCTCTGCGGCCACAGATGGTGCAGGGAATGGCCCCTCCTCCAATGGCCCTAAGTGCAGCAACTCCTAGCTCCATGGGCGTCGGAGCGGAGGTGCTGGGGAATGGAACTGACAGGCCCCAATCCGGACGTCCGCGGGAAGTCAGCAGGTTGTCCAGCAAGGATGGACAGGTCCACCAGTTGGTCCAATGTGAGGGTGGTGTCTCGGCAGGCCAACTCCCGACGAACGTCCTCGCTCAGACTGCGGTAGTGATCGATCAGGGCCCTGTCACTCCATCCCCGCGCTGGCGGCCAGGGTCCGGAAGTCCAAGGTGAAATCCTGCTCACTCCTCGTCCCCTGCTTCAGATGGAACAGACGTTCACCTGCCGCTCGTCCCTCAGCCGGGTGGTCGAACACTGCCCGAAAGCGAACTCTGCATAATGGTCCAAAGCTCCTTCACACCATACGGCGTTGGCCCATTCCAGGGCTTTGCCTGAAAGGCAGGAGACGAGGGCAGAAACACTCTCATGCCCCGAAGGAGCCGGGTGGACGGTCACCAGGCATAGCTCCAGCTGTAGTGGAAACCCCTGGCATCCGGAAGCCGTCCCATCAAACTCCCTCGGGAGCACGAGTCGAATCCCACTGGGAGGGGTGGACAGTGGGACCTGCTGTAGTGGGGCTGGTGGAGACGCTGGGAAACCTGCTTCTCTCTCCAAACGATCCATTGTCTGCAGCACGCGATCCATGGCAGTGCCCAGACGTTGCAACATGGTCGCGTGCTGCTGAACGCGCTCCTCCACTACAACCGGGAGGGCGTCTGCTCCTGCTGACTCCATTCTTCAGGTGAGTGATTCTGTAATCGCCCTGTTTGTAGCTGGTGTGGAAGAGTCAGGCACAGGACAGCAGATATGAGTAATGAGCGTACTTTACTCAAGAATTCAAATATAATCAACACAATAAACTTAGCCCACAATAACGGACCGAATACATACAAACAATCACTCACAAAAACCATGGGGGAACAGAGAGTTAAATAATGAACAAGTAATTGGGGGATTGAAACCAGGTTTAAAACAAAGACAAAACAAATGGAAAATGAAAAGTGGATTGGCTATGGCTAGAAGGCCGGTGACATCGACCACCGAACGTCGCCCAAACAAGGAGAGGGACCGACTTTGGCGGAAGTCGTGACAGGTATTTAATGAGTTGGAAGGGTGTTTCTTTTTTTTCTTTTTCCCCTTTGTATAATGGATTAATATTATAGTCCATTTGGGGGTGGTAATGCAACATATTGAATGCCAACCGCCTTATAACTCAAAAGAAGAAAAAGAAGAGGAGGAGACACGTCATACTCATCGTCGACATCTCGAACGCACAGATGCTGGGGCAGGTCAAACCCAACCTGAAACAGTCACGGCCAACTCAACACTACATGGCCCATGGGAGATGTAGGATTCCTTCTAACAGCAAAACATATCACTGCTGCAATACCTGGCAACTCACTCAATGAATAGGAAATATTAGCCTATTTTTTTGCATCTCTGTGACGATACGGGCTCGCGTAATAACGCTTATTCAGAGTAGGCCCTAGACCTATTTGTATCTTGCGCTGTCACGTGTGATTACAGTTGCCTATTTAGGCCTGTCATTTTCAAATGAACACTCACATTGGTATGTGTTAGTGTTTCTTTACAGTCAAGCTTAGGCCAAGTCATTATGTTGCTTATTTTGCCTAAAAAGACACTGTTTAGATAGTAACATTTCTACCGCAACTCACCTGCTTGCGTGAAAATCACGTTGGGAAGTCTTCTTCTATTACATCATGGCGGTCCGCAAACAAACGTTTAAGTGCATGCCGCCGCCTACTGTGCTGGAATGTACGATCAATCATGATCTGCCCAATTCTGTACCACCCTACTAATCCCTACTAACTTCTACCACCCCCTCCACCCAAAAAACTCCCCAACCCCCTACACCATTAAACTTGATCTATATCATGCTGAAACACTCCACCCTTAGGATTGTTCAGCATGTCAACAACAATTTCAACAGTAACATCTGTTCTCCAAATATCTCTTTTGCCGTCACAATAGCCTTTAACCTGCCATTTCTGCTTTCCACAACCTGAGTAGCATTGATAACCTTACCAATAAAAGCTATGAAGTCTACTTTATTCATTATCAAAGTGTCCTTTGACACTACACATTCATGAGCACAACTTTTCCGAACAGGCCTCGAAACCCTGTCAGGACCATCAGAAACATCAGCCGACAGTAGGTCCACTTACTACAGGTACATCCATGTCAGATCCATCAGTCTGACAGTAGGTCCACTTACTACAGGTACATCCATGTAAACTCCATCAGTCTGACAGTAGGTCCACTTACTACAGGTACATCCATGTCAGATCCATCAGTCTGACAGTAGGTCCACTTACTACAGGTACATCCATGTAAACTCCATCAGTCTGACAGTAGGTCCACTTACTACAGGTACATCCATGTAAGATCCATCAGTCTGACAGTAGGTCCACTTACTACAGGTACATCCATGTAAACTCCATCAGTCTGACAATAGGTCCACTTACTACAGGTACATCCATGTAAACTCCATCAGTCTGACAGCAGGTCCACTTACTACAGGTACATCCATGTCAGATCCATCAGTCTGACAGTTGTCCACTTACTACAGGTACATCCATGTAAACTCCATCAGTCTGACAGCAGGTCCACTTACTACAGGTACATCCATGTCAGATCCATCAGTCTGACAGTAGGTCCACTTACTACAGGTACATCCATGTAAACTCCATCAGTCTGACAATAGGTCCACTTACTACAGGTACATCCATGTAAACTCCATCAGTCTGACAGCAGGTCCACTTACTACAGGTACATCCATGTCAGATCCATCAGTCTGACAGTAGGTCCACTTACTACAGGTACATCCATGTAAGATCCATCAGTCTGACATTAGGTCCACTTACTACAGGTACATCCATGTAAACTCCATCAGTCTGACAGTTGTCCACTTACTACAGGTACATCCATGTAAGATCCATCAGTCTGACAATAGGTCCACTTACTACAGGTACATCCATGTAAACTCCATCAGTCTGACAGTAGGTCCACTTACTACAGGTACATCCATGTCAGATCCATCAGTCTGACAGTAGGTCCACTTACTACAGGTACATCCATGTAAGATCCATCAGTCTGACAGTTGTCCACTTACTACAGGTACATCCATGTAAACTCCATCAGTCTGACAATAGGTCCACTTACTACAGGTACATCCATGTAAGATCCATCAGTCTGACAGTTGTCCACTTACTACAGGTACATCCATGTAAACTCCATCAGTCTGACAATAGGTCCACTTACTACAGGTACATCCATGTAAACTCCATCAGTCTGACAATAGGTCCACTTACTACAGGTACATCCATGTCAGATCCATCAGTCTGACAGTAGGTCCACTTACTACAGGTACATCCATGTAAGATCCATCAGTCTGACAGTAGGTCCACTTACTACAGGTACATCCATGTAAACTCCATAAGTCTGACAGTAGGTCCACTTACTACAGGTACATCCATGTAAGATCCATCAGTCTGACAGTAGGTCCACTTACTACAGGTACATCCATGTAAGATCCATCAGTCTGACAGTAGGTCCACTTACTACAGGTACATCCATGTAAACTCCATCAGTCTGACAGCAGGTCCACTTACTACAGGTACATCCATGTAAACTCCATCAGTCTGACAGTAGGTCCACTTACTACAGGTACATCCATGTAAGATCCATCAGTCTGACAGCAGGTCCACTTACTACAGGTACATCCATGTAAACTCCATCAGTCTGACAGCAGGTCCACTTACTACAGGTACATCCATGTAAACTCCATCAGTCCGCACTATAGTTCTACCAATCTGTCTTACAGCCTCTGCATATCATGACTGATCCTACTGTATATCTCTCAGCCTCTCTGAGCCTCTCTCTGCACCTGGCATCCACTAAATGCTGCACTGTGTCCTCCCCCACAATTACAACACTTAACCTCCACATTGCTTCCACATTCAATGTAATCATGTTCCCCTCCACACTTACCACATATTTTCTTTCCTTTACACTAATAGCATTATCTGTGGACATAGCTATTGGGACCCTAGTGGTGACTCCCCTTAACCTAGCATAAAGCACATGGCTTTTAATCTTCTTCCCATTAAGCTTTTCCATTTGCAGAATCTTCCCTTGCTGTGTGTGGGGGGGGGGGGGGGGGGGGGTGCAAATAGTCTGGGTAGACATTTTATTAGATGTTCAGCAGTCTTATGGCTTGGGGGTAGAAGCTGTTAAGAAGACTTTAGGACCTAGACTTGGCGCTCCGGTACCACTTGCCGTGCGGTAGCAGAGAGAGCAGTCTATGACTAGGGTGGCTGGAGTCTTTGGCAATTTTAGGGCCTCCCTCTGACACCACCTGGTATAGAGGTCCTGGATGGCAGGAAGCTTGGCCCCAGTGATGTACTCGGCCGTACGCACTACCCTCTATAGCGCCTTAGCGCCTTGCGGTCGGAGGCCAAGTAGTTGCCATACCAAGCGGTGATGCAACCAGTTCTCGATGGTGCAGCTAAATAATTTTTTGAGGATCTGAGGAACCATGCCAAATCTCCTGGGGGGGAATAGGTGTTGTCGTGCCCTCTTCACGACTGTCTAGGTGTGTTTGGACCATGATAGTTTGTTGGGGATGTGGACACCAAGGAACTTGAAGCTCTCAACCTGCTCCACTACAGCCCCGTCGATGAGAATGGGGGAGGTGCTCGGCCTTCCTTTTCCTGTAGTGCACAATCATCTCATTTGTCTTGGTCACGTTGAGAGAGAGGCTGTTGTCTTGTCACCACACTTCCAGGTCTCTGACCTCCTCCCTATAGGCTGTCTCATCGTTGTCAGTGATCAGGCCTACTACCGTTGTGTCATTGGCAAACTTAATGATGGTGTTGGAGTCGTGCTTGGCCATGCAGGCATGGGTGAAAAGGGAGTACAGGAGGGGACTAAGCATGCACCCCTGAGGGGCCCCCATGTTGAGGATCAGCGTAGCAGATGTGATGTTGCCTAACCTAACCACCTGGGGGCGGTCGTCAGGAAGTCCAGGATCCAGTTGCAGAGGGAGATGTTTAGTCCCAGGGTCCTTAGCTTAGTGATGAGATTTGAGGGCACTATGGTGTTGAACGCTGAGCTGTAGTCAATGAACAGCATTCACACGTAGGTGTTCCTTTTGTCCAGGTGGGAAAGGGCAGTGTTGAGTGCAGAAGAGATTGCGTCATCTGTGGATCTGTTTGGGGTGGTATGCAAATTGGAGTGGTTCCAGGGTTTCTGGGATGATGGTGTTGATGTGAGCCATGACCAGCCTTTCAGAGCACCGTATGCATACAGATGTGAGTGCTATGGGTCAGAGGTATGGTAGTCTGCTTGAAGCATGTAGATATCACAGAGTCAGTCAAGACATTTGCCAGATATTACAGAGTCAGTGAAGACATTTGCCAGCTGGTCAGCGCATGCTCGGAGTACCCGTTCTGGTAATCCGTCTGGCCCTGCGGCCTTGTGAATATTGACCTGTTTTAAGGTCTTACTTACATCGGCTATGGCGATCGTGATCCTTTGAGCTCTCTTTTTCCTATGTCTTTCCACTACAGACCATTCAGATCCTTGACCCTCATCCTCCCGCTCCATGTTATCAGAACGGGTCACCCATATTATTCACATTCCAGCACAGCTGTTGCTTCTCCAACCTTCTTTCCAGTTCTTCCATTTTGACCACACTACTCGCCACCATTTCCCCACTCCGTTCCTGCCAATATCTGTCTTCATGTTGGGAGTTCTAGAGAGCGTGCATTCCCTTCTCATGCACTACTTTACCTGTGTAAAGTGCACACACATTGTTTGGGATAATCCATTCTGAATTGTCAGTGACATAATATAAAATGTTGATCTAATTAAAATGGCTTATACTATTTATTTATTTATTACAAATCATAAGTGGATCCACCTGTCATTAGGTCAAACTATGACCATTTACGCTTTCAGGCTACTTAAGCCATTTGTGCTTTTTCACCTGATGTTGGTGGTGTATAGACAACGTGCTGTTGTTACAGTGTTTGGTTGTTGCAGTAAGTAGGCCTAGCCTTCTTCGGATCCTTTTAACCTATCTTTTTTTTGTCATCTTAAAACCTACTACGACAATCCTTTTTAAAAAAAAAGAATGGACTGTACATTTGTAAATATCCTCAACATCACTTTTGCATTGTAGGCCTAAAACACTCTAAATAACTATCCTTTTGATCACGCTACTCCGTCTGCTCTCCCACTCTGGTCCCACTGTGTGCTCCAAAATCCAACTAACTGGGCTGTGATCCATTATCCATAAAGATGCAAGATGCAGATATCACTCCACCATTTCCTGGTTGCTAAATCTAATAGTGCTCCTAATTTCATTTTATGTGACCAAACAAGCAAATATAGTGTAGAGAATCATTGTACCATCTAAACCACTGTGAAATATATTTTCCATAACCAAAAATATTGTATTTTCAGCTGTTTGAAGCTGGTGTACACAACCGAAAGTTAAGAACTGGAAGCATATAAATATTGCACATAGAACAGATCTACTGCTTCTTACACTTGCTTTCAGTAAGAATGACAGATCTACAACACGCTTTTCTATGTGAATTTGGTCAGGTCACCCAAAAAGTTACATAGTGCAGCTTTAATAGGCCAAAACATGTTACACCTCAAATAGTGTCAAGGCTCTACACTAGCAAGTCTGTGTCTGTGATGCTTTTTGGATTCCGTTACACACTTACACACTGTAACACTTAAATGCGGTGTTGTCATAATCAAATCAAATCAAATCAAATGTATTTATATAGCCCTTCGTACATCAGCTGATATCTCAAAGTGCTGTACAGAAACCCAGCCTAAAACCCCAAACAGCAAGCAATGCAGGTGTAGAAGCACGGTGGCTAGGAAAAACTCCCTAGAAAGGCCAAAACCTAGGAAGAAACCTAGAGAGGAACCAGGCTATGTGGGGTGGCCAGTCCTCTTCTGGCTGTGCCGGGTGGAGATTATAACAGAACATGGCCAAGATGTTCAAATGTTCATAAATTACCAGCATGGTCCAATAATAATAAGGCAGAACAGTTGAAACTGGAGCAGCAGCACGGCAAGGTGGACTGGGGACAGCAAGGATTCATCATGTCAGGTAGTCCTGAGGCATGGTCCTAGGGCTCAGGTCCTCCGAGAGAGAGAAAGAAAGAGAGAAAGAGAGAATTAGAGAGAGCACACTTAAATTCACACAGGACACCGAATAGGACAGGAGAAGTACTCGAGATATAACAAACTGACCCTAGCCCCCCGACACATAAACTACTGCAGCATAAATACTGGAGGCTGAGACAGGAGGGGTCAGGAGACACTGTGGCCCCATCCGAGGACACCCCCGGACAGGGCCAAACAGGAAGGATATAACCCCACCCACTTTGTCAAAGCACAGCCCCCACACCACTAGAGGGATATCTTCAACCACCAACTTACCATCCTGAGACAAGGCTGAGCATAGCCCGCAAAGATCTCCGCCACGGCACAACCCAAGGGATGTTATAACAGTGTAATTATTGTTTTACAGTAAGTACAGTGTTACAAGAATATTGTAAATTGTTACACTGTATTGTTACACTGTATTTACAGCAGTAAAACAATGAATAGTGCGAGTTTACAGGTTTCCAATCCTGTGCCACCATTACTCTGTCACATTTAGTGATGTGACTGATCGGTAACACCTCTGTTGTCAAAGCACTGTCAGAGTAGAACAACCTCTATGGAACAGAGCCAAACAGCCTGCTAGCTGTAAGCACAGGGAAACACACACACACACACACACACACACATTCACACACTTTTTCACTCAGTGATATGACAGAGATATAGGTGCAGGGCGTGCCGGACCCGTGCCGTACATAAATTGGAAACACACACACACAAACAAAAGTGTCCCCAAACTACTTTGTGGTACTGGGGAATGCCCCTCTCAGTGGTCCATTACCCCCAAATATAACATCTTCAACAGAAATCTCTACTGAGATATATGAGCATATGACAAGGTTGCAGCAGGGATTGGTCAACTGCCCATTTTGACCTCTATTGTGAAGGTCATCAGGGAAGGATGAGGGATGATAAGGCGGCCACAGTCAGACATGGAGTTCCTGGGTGATTATAGACTCTCCTAACAGACTCTCTGTCTTACAGCACACAGGGAGAAAACCCTCTCTGGGAAGTCCTCCAGCTGGAAAGGACTCTCAACACAGATGGGAGCCTGCCATGACCCATATGGAGAGGTTACACCACAAGCCCTGCGGCAGCAAGACAAAACTGTAGCCAGCCAGGTGAGACACACAAACTCACCCGATCACACACACTTGCAACCTCTCTTCTTCTCTACATCTGTCTTTCGCAAACATATGGAGACACTCACACATAGTCAGAGAGTCTGGGTTGAGAGTCAGTTTGCACCCCGTGGCTATATCTGTGTGACAACATCAAAATTATTTGGTGGTGCTGGTGAAGAAATGAACTCATCCACCCACCATATGTACATCATCAACCATTGTATTCGCTGCTGAATCCGGGTATTGACTGGGATGGATACAGCAGAACACACGTTTTAGAGGGTCGGTGCCAAAAGAGGCAGGTGTCTGGTGGGCCCTAACAAGCTCTTTTCAATTACCCCTATAGAGTGACGTCACTGGCTGTAACGAACTCCACTCCAAACGATCTCTGCTACATTCACACCCCCTATCTAGCGCTTGATAATTTATTCAAGGCCAGGAGCAGAATGTCAGTGTGCTACTGCCCCCCTTCACCTCAGTCCCCCGCGGAGAGAAACTGTGTCATAATGGCGGACTCCTTTTCTCATTCAAATCACGCTTATTGTCTCTGTAAGCGACCGGCTCCGTTCTGAGCACACAGAACAACCGAGGCCCTATACAGCGACTGCATAAAATGAGTCCACTGACGTAGGGCTGTGGACTCTGGAGAGGCAGGCTGAGAGAAAGAGAGGCCTGTAGCCCTGACAGTAGCAGTATAAAGGGTGGTAACAAGGATGTCTGCTCTCATTTCCATCATGTAAACATGATTCACAGTCTTATCTGCAAAGCATCAAGTGTAAACACACAAACAAACAAACAAGTAGCACCCAGACACACTCCTGTCAGGATAACAAGAGGTGCATTGTCAGGAAAACAGTAGTCCATCACACTAAACTGTAAACATGTTGTGATTCTACAAAGATTGTTATCTGTTATTATCAAGTTGATAATAACAGATCATATCAAGTAGTAATGGCAAAGATTTTCTATGGTAGAAGTTGACATTTCTATATATGCCTTTGATATTTCAAAGTGGACTTGATTGACACTCAACATGACCCATGGAAAATGTAGGCTACTAAAAAAATTACATAATTCCGAAATTAGATAGCTAACAGTGGGTCAACATTAATTCATGGATTTGTTGCATTGAGCTCACAACTTTTTAATGTAAGTCTACTCTAGATTGGCTATTACAGATCCATTACAATGCTGAAAAAACTCAATATAAAGTGCCAGTATAAACTGACTGTCTACATTTATGTCTTAACGTGCTGTTATATTAATTAGATAATTTACTGTTTCTTTGAAATTATTTTAAAGTGAGAGATACCTCAATGGTACCGTTATATGTGATACTCTTGAAAGGCAACAAGACTGGTCTCTCCCTAAATGTTGCTAATGACATATAAAAAACACTTTACCCGGTCCATTGAGGGGTGGCTTGCGGACTATTTGTCTTGAGCGGAGTGTAACCCCTTACTGCAAGTGGAAAGGGGAGGAAAGGAGGGCGGAGTAATACCAAGTTGTTTCCCAGCGCAGACTTCAAGCTGAGAAGAAAAAATAGTTTTTCAAAAGTTCCAGGAGGAGACGCACAGCAGCCGCGTCCGAGCTGCGAATGCTAATACGGGATAGGACCTATACGATTTATACACCGTTTTTACTTTTAATTGATTAATGAACTTTTTGAAGATCCCAGACACTGCCTCTTGGAACTTTTATCTCTCGGTGAACTCAAAGGATGTATTACTGCTAAGTTAACACTTCAAAGAGAAGAGTTGGGACAAATTTCCACCGAGATGGGGGGGAATTATAAAGTTTGGATATTTTTAGCAATGTTATTCTTGGTCCATAATTGCGAAGGTAAGGACAATTAATTTATTTGACAGTCACATAAATTTCAATTAATGTGTATGTGAGCTTTTTTCTAAATTTGGCTAGCAGACAAGTCTGGACATATTCTAGCTTTTTCTGTTTTCCCCCCTTCACAAATTGTTAACATTACATTTGGTCACCTGTGCGCTGCGCAATTTAAATGGCATCAGATTGAAGCACATGCCAGACAACATGCTAGCTGATCTCTAGTCTTGGCTACAAATATTTATTTTAAGCATTTCATTTACAAAAGCATAGTTGGTTGTTAGTGCCGTTCAAAGTTCGATTTCTAACACATACGAAGGCTATTATAACGGGTTAATAACTGGAGAACCAACATTCGTTGTTGTATAGCCTACAGTAATAGGCTACGAAACTTTGTATTTGCATAATGTTCTTTGCAGACTGGTAGTGAACAAGGAGGATTCTATCCTGGAATATTTGCCCCCTGAAGTTATTCTAACTTCTAGCAGTGTTTGAGTAACAAAGCCCAATGTGTTCAATGGAAGGAAGTTGGGAGGTGTTTTGTGGAGGTTGATACAAATGTTGCATGTTCTATTGTGTGGGTGAGATTTTTGTTTACAGATTGCATCCGATAACAGCAAAGAATCCGCTTGTCTCTGCGGGATTGGTATGCGTCTCTGTGGGTAACTTTGCGAGGCTGATCGCCACGGTGAGAACTTAATTACAAGCGATAGTATGGAGTGCCGCTGGCAGCGCTGTGCAAGCAAGCCCGCAAGAACGGAACGCGGAATGGAATAATTGAAAGAAAGTTACTTCGTGCATTCGTCCACAAGTTGTAGGCTAGAAGCACGGTTCACTCACATAAAAACGGAATTCCATATGTATGTCTTGTAGGAGATAAGTATTTTCCCTATTTCATTCAAGTCTATTATCCTCGTTCGTGGGGGTATAGGGTGAGATTTGTTTGTGAGTGAAGGGGGGTGATGAGGCAACCCCCCCCCCCCCCCCCCCTTATCTGAACAAAGAGCTTTTAACAATTGAACTTTGTTGTTGTGGGGGATGGGATGAGTGCTAGAATATCATTTAACATGATTAAAAAAAGGTCATGCATCTGTCTATGCTGTGTAATAAGCATCCACATATGGCTCACAAACCTTTTGGATGGATGTTTGATGGGGTTGTGAGTTTCATATCTGTTTGTGCGCGAAAATCCTTTGAACTAGGCCTACTGTTGAGAAAGTAACCTATAGGTCTATTATGTTGACATCCTGTAAAATAAAAGTTTATGGTAGCAAAATTTGATTGGTTGTATACATGGAAGCTCATAGTTGAACTCTGAATAAATTAATTATCTTGCAATAACCCTGAACATTAATCAACTTGAGTTGGCTACATTACACTGTAATTAAACAAATTATGGAAACCATTCATTGGCTTATATGCTATGCCTACCCTCAACTAAACGGGTTGGCAGATACTCGTATAGTTATCCCACATAGTCAATAATTACCAAATCAAACCTATTATTACTAAAAACGATTTTGAATCTATGAAAAAGAAATGGAATCCTATCTCGTTTCTCTGTCTACATCCATCTCAGCATGCATCTGCATTCAGTCGCAGATAACGCTATCAGCTCTTGCCAAGAAAGTAAACATAAGCGTACCCATGTAAGCGGGTGTGTCCATAAAGTGTCATTTTAACGAGTGGGAAAATGGAACTGTCTAGCCAAGAGCAACATGTTTGAAATCCAGCACATGGTTTACCGGTATGTTGGAATGATTGATTCTGAACGGAGGAGAAATGTAATTTGATTATATATATACATATTTTTTTTAGATGGCCACTTCTCCTCCCACAAATAATTTAGGCTGCTCCATCAAATGTCTGGATTAAATTAATATTTCAAACCTGCCCTGAGAAAAGGGCCTGATCACCATGGGTCGGACTCCCTTCATCTCTCCTTCCTCTCCACAGGATTCCGCTGCGTGGATAAATACAGACCTTGTGACAATGGAGGAACGTGCATAGACTCACCCTCACGATGCATGTAAGTGCAACATCATGTTTTATGGATCACACATGTACGAAATCACTGCAGGCCTACATTGATCTAAATTGTGACATGATGAGGAGGAACTCTGAAAACAGAATAGGCCCAGGCATATGAGTAGGCTCTCAGGATTAGTTGAGCATTTATGGGGTAGAAACGGTTCAAGTAGGCATAGTTTAGTCATTTGTATCAGTATGCAGAACTTGTGTTATTTAGCGTTGGTTAGTAAATCATTGCATTGCATACAACTTGAGCTGCACAGCGCTCACAATGGGCTGGAACTCAGCCAAGTGCTTGGTGGTTATCGATACTATGTGGACAATGGCACGTGTTTAAGGTGAACATTTGACATGCTTACTGTTTCAGTCTGCAGTCGAACCACTACTTGGGGTGTAATGTGTGTAATGAACAACACATGGATACATACAGACAGGTTGAATGGAGTGTTCCAGCCTGGACTTGTTTGGCTTGTGACACACGTTCACTTGGAGTTGCACCTGTTGAAGATGAAGAGCTTTGTGGACCATAAACTACAGTATTAAACTGGTCATAGCATGACTAAGGTGTTCCTTATAAGCAATTCCATGGATTGTTTCGTAACCAGCAGAATTCATTTTGAGAGTTTCCCACGGTTTCTATATCGGTGAAGCAACACGATTGTTATCATGAGAGAGCCCGGGGCTGCTGTTTTTACTTTCCCGCCTGATTTGGACATGTTCTGTGTGAGCTCTCACACTCATTCACAGTGATTAGGGCTCTTTGTTTTTCCAATAGATGAGGGGGCTACGTGGGAAACAATCTCAGTAGTTAGGATAAATACAGTGTGATGATGGTGAGGGAGCCATTAGGCTTTTCACCATTGGGAAAACCAAAGCCTATAATGCATTAGTGTTTGAAGTTGGACCAGAGCTGAGAATTGGATGGAACAATAATACTTGGTTCCTTTGGTTTTTACTTTTGTCCGATGAGATTGGCTGACAGGCAGCTTCCCTCCACTACAGTCGTTTTTAGGACTTGGTTGGTGACAAGACCCTCACCTTCATGCTACAGTTGAGCCAAAGGCTATTTGACATCACCAAGCATCATTCTGATGCTCAGTAGAGTTTCTCAACCAGGCTATATAGTAGCTCCCCATGTAGGCTAGTGATTGACCACTGATTCCACCACAGTAGTCAATACTATAGTTGCTGCTTGCCTGGAACATTCCACACTGCCATCTCATTACTTACATCCCAGTTCTGACCTGTCTGAAAACATGGCCATTTTAAAAGATCAGTCACAGACAGCGCATAAAGGTATAATAGTGTCAGGTAGTGTCTGTGTAAACGCACGTGAAGCCAGTCACCAACAAATTACAATATAGTTCTCAAATCATTACCTAAAGCAGTGGAAGCGGTGGGTATATGTGTAATTGTGTTAATAGCTCCTCAAGCTGTTCTTTGTGAGAGGAGCTCTCTTCTGTTTTCAAACTGCTTAGACTTTCTGGAGCTAAAGACTTGTGTGTCTTCACATAACTCTGCTACCAACTAGCCTATGATTCAACCTTCCACGGGTCATGACTGTATCATTGTACATAGTTAAACACTTGGACCGAGCGTGTTCATTCGTCTCCCAACTCTAATGGCGTGACGTCTCTGGGTTAGTGTTCACTTCTCAGAGAGTGTGTAGTGTGTTCATGATTTGTGTTCCTCAGCTTTTTTTGGCGCTCTGTGTCTATATGTATGGGGCGTGGAGGGCTATCCATTCATGCGTAATCACCCCTCTGGGTCAGTGTCAACAGCGAGACATAGAAGAGATTCCCAATAGGAAATCTAAATGCCGTACCACACAAAATGGTAACACGCCCACAGCAGGGCCATGACCGGGACAGGCAGCGACGCCTCAGCCCGGCCAACGGGGGAGCGGAGTGGTCAAACCAGTCCTAGACAGAGGCGACTGGAGGACCCACCTCACCCCATCCCCTGGGATCCCAGTGTAACTGGAGAACCACAACAGCAGAAAAGATCCTTTCTTCCCCCAGATACACGACTGCAACCGTACACCATCAGGAGAGCTGAGAGCTGGGGAGAGGGTGAGAAATGGAAAGGGCACAGGAGAGTGAGGAATGGAGAGAGAGAGAGAGAAATAGAAGATAGAGATAAAAGTGGTAGCTTTAGGAAGAAATTGTAGAGCGCTGGTGAGACACGTGAGATTTTACCTGAAAATCACAGAGGGCAAACTAGCCATTAGCTCTCTGTTTGAAATCAACCTGTGGATTTTCCTACCTGATGTTTCAGAGCAGAAGCTGTTGATCAGGTCCTTCTCTGAAGTTGTGCAGCATGGGTATTATTTTCCTCTGTTCTCAGGTGACAGTAATATTCTATATTTTTTTTTATTGTCATTGTTACTGTCCCAGATACCAATGTATCCTCTGTCTGGTTGGCAAACATAAAGACATGATACTAAACTCTCCTCTAAGCATGCCAGAACCATGAAGCTTTGCTCCCTCCCTGTTAGCCCTGTCTGTCTGGCCCCCTCATGGTTCACTGCTGTGGCCCTGTCTGTGTGGCCCCCTCATGGTTCACTGCTGTGGCCCTGTCTGTCTGGCCCCCTCTTGGTTCACTGCTGTGGCCCTGTCTGTGTGGCCCCCTCATGGTTCACTGCTGTGGCACTGTCTGTGTGGCCCCCTCATGGTTCACTGCTGTGGCACTGTCTGTGTGGCCCTCTCATGGTTCACTGTTGTGGCCCTGTCTGTGTGGCCCTCTCATGGTTCACTGCTGTGGCCCTGTCTGTCTGGCCCTCTCATGGTTCACTGCTGTGGCACTGTCTGTGTGGCCCTCTCATGGTTCACTGCTGTGGCCCTGTCTGTCTGGCCCCCTCATGGTTCACTGCTGTAGCCCTGTCTGTGTGGCCCTCTCATGGTTCACTGCTGTGGCCCTGTCTGTGTGGCCCTCTCATGGTTCATTGCTGTGGCCCTGTCTGTGTGGCCCTCTCACGGTTCACTGCTGTCGCCCTGTCTGTGTGGCCCTCTCATGGTTCACTGCTGTGGCCCTGTCTGTGTGGCCCTCTCATGGTTCACTGCTGTGGCCCTGTCTGTCTGGCCCCCTCATGGTTCACTGCTGTGGCCCTGTCTGTTTGGCCCCCTCATGGTTTACTGCTGTGGCCCTGTCTGTGTGGCCCCCTCATGGTTCACTGCTGTGGCCCTGTCTGTGTGGCCCCCTCATGGTTCACTGCTGTGGCCCTGTCTGTGTGCCCCCCTCATGGTTCACTGCTGTGGCCCTGTCTGTCTATTGGATCCAGTACATTGGCTTCAGGGAATGATACTCCCTGTTGAGTCATAGTTTGAGTCTTAGCTAATCTTTTCTCTTCTCTTGATGCACCTGCTTACATCAGCATCCTGGATGGTTGGGGAAAGTACAAAACATACACACATCATTGGACAGAATGTTGTTGTTCTGTCTGTCCCTCATTCTGTCTCTGAATCCCATAATTGAACACAAGACCAAGGGAGCACAAAGCCCAGAGACAGACAGACAGACGTGTGGTGCACTTGATGGTGAAGAGGTTGGCTATCACAGGGAGAGTGGCCCTCTAGGTGAGCAGTCAGTTGAAGGGCCACGGGTCCCCTCTGCTCCGCCCTGCCCCTGTATGTCTGTGTGTAGATGGAATGTGCAACGCTGGAGTGTCAGAGATAATTAGGTAGATTGAGAGGGTGACATTCAGAGTGGATCCAGCTGGAAGAATTGGGTGGGGGGGAGACAGCTGGTGGATGTTGTGATGGTAATCCAGTGAAGTCAGATCTTTGACAAAGGGGGAGAAGCGAAGGGCCAGGTGCTGCCATTGAGCGGCCTGCTGGCCGCATGCTGGGAGAGACGGGCTCGTGCGTGGAGGAATGGAGCCGGCCGGCGGATCAGCCCACAGGCCTCCTCTTCTCTGAACATGCTCCCTTTCTCTCTCACTGCTATTGGGGATGAACGCTCTTTGTCTCTGTGTGTTTTTCCCCAGCTCCTCCAATGGTGTATCTATCCTCTGTGTGTTGTGTCTCTCAAAGCCCACAGTGGTGGACCCCACCGCAGATTGCACAATGGCTTCAGATCCTCTGGCAGGGAGGGATGGATCTGAAAGATATGTTCTTCTCTCTCTCTCTCTCTCTCTCCCCTCTGTCTGTGAGGCCAGGCGGATAGAGGGATGGAAACAGTGGCTCTGTGTGTTATTAATAGCTGTGATGTGACCTCAGTAGCAGAGTGACGTCTATAAATTGTAAGTGTTGTGTTTTAATGACCTCCATGGAAGCTCCCGGACTCTTAGAACATGATGAACGAAGGACAGTTGTTCAGTTTCATAGGGAACAGCCACTTCAGCCTGTGTGTGTGTGTGTGTGTGTGTATAGTCTCTGTGTAGTTGGGTCTCTGTATCCTAGGAGCTCTGTGTAGTAGAGTCTCTGTGTCCGAGGGTCTTTGTGTAGTATGGTCTCTGTGTCCTAGGAGATCTGTGTAGTAGAGTCTCTGTGTAGTATGGTCGCTGTGTAGTAGGGTCTCTGTGTCCTAGAGTCTCTGTGTAGTAGGGTCTCTGTGTAGTAGGGTCTCTGTGTAGTAGGGTCTCTGTGTCCTAGGGTCTCTGTGTAGTAGGGTCTCTGTGTAGTAGGGTGTTATGTGTTAATGTTTGCTTTATTTTCAGTTGCCATGAGGAAAGAAAAACCTGAGCAGAATTCAGAGTATTCTCATGAAAAATGCATCAGGTTCTGTTGAATGTGATTATTGTCATTTGGATCCAAACCAGATAGACCAGGGATTTGATTTGGATGGGTAACTGGCGGTCACTCAATTAGCCCTGGTCAGCAAACATATTTTAGATTGTAAGTTAGTCTGGCCGGGCGGCCCCAATTGATTTTGTTAGTCAATCTCAGTCAGATATCATATTAAAAACTGCAAACATTTCTCTCCGCCCCATGGCAAAATGAGTAGAATTGCAGGAAATGAACTCTAAAACTTCAAATTTCGCTTAGGGCCCCCAAAAGGTTGCATGTGTGGGTATGGATGCAGGTATGCAGACCCCCCCCCCTTCCCATGACGAGTTCAGCGTTTTGTGACCCCCGCCCCCATTGAAGTTGCCCATCCCTGACATGTAATCCTGTACAGTACCCCTGAACAGAGCCAGTTCACCTTGAAAGAGAGATGTACACACATTCCCCACTCACTGCGCACAGATGTCATTTCAACAACAGTTTTGATGTACATTTGGTTGAGTTGTCAACTAACATGAATTCAAAATGAAATCAACAAAAAAAATCACCATGTCATTGGATTTAGGTACAAAAAAACACTAAATTCCCTTAAAATGATGACTTTTGGCAAATCCAATCAGTTTTCCACGTTGATTAAACGTCATCACACTGATTTTGTTTTGTTGCAATGACGTGGAAACAATGTTGATTCAACAACAACAACAAAAACCCCAGTGGGCAGTCACACGGTGACAGGCAGAGCGAAGCAGGCAGACAACACAGTTAGTTAGTTATTACTGTTGGCTTTGCCTGGAACACCTTGGGGCTGGTAGTGTTTTCTCTGGCGTCTTCACGCTGGATTAGAGAGGAATGCTTTAGTGAGATTCCTCCTTTCCTCTCCGCTGCTCCTCTCAGTGTATTGTCCTGCTCACCTCCAGCCCGTTCACCCCTGCAGTCATCTCAGTGTATTGTCCTGCTCACCTCCAGCCCGTTCACCCCTGCAGTCATCTCAGTGTATTGTCCTGCTCACCTCCAGCCCGTTCACCCCTGCAGTCCTCTCAGTGTATTGTCCTGCTCACCTCCAGCCCGTTCACCCCTGCAGTCATCTCAGTGTATTGTCCTGCTCACCTCCTGCCCGTTCACCCCTGCACTCATCTCAGTGTATTGTCCTGCTCACCTCCAGCCCATTCACCCCTGCAGTCATCTCAGTGTATTGTCCTGCTCACCTCCAGCCCGTTCACCCCTGCAGTCATCTCAGTGTATTGTCCTGCTCACCTCCTGCCCGTTCACCCCTGCAGTCCTCTCAGTGTATTGTCCTGCTCACCTCCAGCCCGTTCACCCCTGCACTCATCTCAGTGTATTGTCCTGCTCACCTCCAGCCCGTTCACCCCTGCAGTCATCTCAGTGTATTGTCCTGCTCACCTCCAGCCCGTTCACCCCTGCACTCATCTCAGTGTATTGTCCTGCTCACCTCCTGCCCGTTCACCCCTGCAGTCCTCTCAGTGTATTGTCCTGCTCACCTCCAGCCCGTTCACCCCTGCAGTCATCTCAGTGTATTGTCCTGCTCACCTCCAGCCCGTTCACCCCTGCAGTCATCTCAGTGTATTGTCCTGCTCACCTCCTGCCCGTTCACCCCTGCAGTCCTCTCAGTGTATTGTCCTGCTCACCTCCAGCCCGTTCACCCCTGCACTCATCTCAGTGTATTGTCCTGCTCACCTCCAGCCCGTTCACCCCTGCACTCATCTCAGTGTATTGTCCTGCTCACCTCCAGCCCGTTCACCCCTGCACTCATCTCAGTGTATTGTCCTGCTCACCTCCAGCCCGTTCACCCCTGCACTCATCTCAGTGTATTGTCCTGCTCACCTCCAGCCCGTTCACCCCTGCACTCATCTCAGTGTATTGTCCTGCTCACCTCCAGCCCGTTCACCCCTGCACTCATCTCAGTGTATTGTCCTGCTCACCTCCAGCCCGTTCACCCCTGCACTCATCTCAGGAATGCTACAAAAACCATGACCGCAGGCTCTCATTTAAAATGCCATGTTTGGAATGACTGGTGGGATAGACAGACAATTAGGTTCTCTCACGCCAACATGCAGCGGGAGGGAACCACAGATCACTCCTGTCTGGTTGACAGGCAGATTGAGCCATCCCCAGTCCGTCATGTCGGGAGGAGACCACTGACTCCATGGGTGAATCTCAATTGTGTTTCTTGATTCCTTGCATCCTCTTCCCTCACCTCCTCAAAACGCATCCATGAGAGAGGATCCATGGAGTCAAGTAAACACAATTGAGATTCACTCCCAAGGAACCTGTGGATTCAGCTTGTTGGACCTGTAGATAAGATTCGAGGTGGTTGTATATCTAAGGGGAGATTACCTGTATTTATCTGTGACAGTGGTGGTTGGGTCTGAGCAGAGAGAGGAGGTAGTGGGTAGAAGGGGGTTTGTCCCCACTGCTTCTGGGTCATGGGGGCTGGAGGAGAACTGGGGGCTGTGGTTCCCAGGCCCTATCAGAGGAAGTGGTGCCTTCTGACCCGCTCTCATACGCACATCCTGTCTGTCTGTGCAGCTTAAAGCAGCTTCCTCACTGCTCTCTGCCCTCCTCCTCCTTGACCCCTCCATCCACACTAACCACAATACCACCAACAACGTTCCCTACGCAATCATGTTACTGCCACAACTCATCATCAGGGATTGTGGTACAACTTGCCTGCTTGTTTTTCTCATGTGAACCCTTCATGTTTTGTATTTGGAATTTGGAAAGAACAAACACTGACTCACATGCACACAGCACTCAGACACAGGGACACAGAGACAGACACAGAGACACAGACACTCAACTGAGATAATCATTGTCAGACTGTCCATTATTGTGTTGCCCAAAGAGGAAGAAAATATGCAATGAAGTCCTATATTATTACTACATTATGCTTCAGTTCCTATATGTCTAAATCTGGTGCTTAGATAGGGACAGGCCTTCCTCTGATGTCTCATCCCCTGCTTGTTTCTCTTTCTGCTGGGAGACTACGGCTTCTAAAGAGACATGTAATTGGAATAGCTGAGGTTGAGCCCAGCCGATTGAGATTCCTCCCCGTGTTCCCCTCCCTCTCCTCTCAGACCCAGACTAGCTGAGGAGAGGAAGGGATGGGTTCTTCCCTCAGACAACCAGAGGAAAGGCAAGCACACTTTCCACAACACAGAAATGTGTTAATATACCCGCCGAGCAGCAGGGTGCATTAAAGCTGCAATATCGAACTTTTTGGGCAATCTGGGCGATCAGTTATAGATCTGTCATTCTCGTTGAAAGCAAGTCAAAGACGCAGTAGATCTGTTCTATGTGTGCTCTTTCTATGCTTCCTACTCTTAAATCTAGTTTTACTTTCGATTTTGCACACCAGCTTCAAACAGCTGAAAATACAATATTTCTGGTTATAGAAAGGATATTTCACAGTGGTTTAGATGGTACAATGATTCTCTACACTATATTTGCTTGTTTTGTCACATAAACTGAATTGTTGGCAAACTGTTCGAATTTTAGTAACCAGGAAATGGTGGAGCGATTTCTGCATCGTCCATCTTTAAAGTAGATAGAAACCAGACACGGTTACAGAAAGATACAAGTCGAATCCCACGTTGTCGAGTGTTTGTTTTGGTGTTTATGAGATGTTGGAGGAGATAGAAGTGAGGACCTCACCCTTCATCTTAACGTTCTCCAGCGGTTTGTTGGTGAGAGTGCTTGAGATAACGGACATTCTTTGGCCCTTTTCCTAGCGTTCTCCCCCAGGTTTCTTATCACGGTGGAAGATAGTCCCTGTCTTGTAAACATACCTCCAATGACTCTGATTCTCACACTGCGGTTCTCCTGTAAAACGGTCTGCTCTGTGCTGGTCTGTTTGGTTTGGACTCCACATTCTAATCCATCAACCTGTCTTCATAAAAGCTTTTGTTTGAATATATTGGAATCCATTCATTGCTCTCTCCCAAAGTCATTGTGAAATAAATGTTCACCGAGGAGTAGAATAGCCAACTATGATAAATGAACTTGGTCTTTGGATTGGAACAAATGCTGTCTCATCATCATTAGTCACATTTAGGCCTGGCTATACATTATTCCTGAATGAACTTGGAACCAGCACAGTGAGAAACAGGCAAGATATTGAAAGGGAAGTTCTGTCATTTCATGATGTGGAATCATTTGTTGAGAAACTCTGTGAGGAAGTTGATTTTTGAAGTTGCCTTTTGTGCTGGAAAAATTCCCTTTTATTTTCTCAGGCTTTGCAGCAGTCTGGTTCAGTTTAGGTGGTGGGGTGGGGTTCTGTGGTGGAGCACGTTGAGAAGAATGCTTTGGAAGACCTCGACCCTGGGATGCATGTGATGCGGTTATGGATGTCTGCTTTGCTATTCAAACTATTTCAGGGAGTTTTTTTTCCAGAAGAAAAGGTGTTGACATTTGAGGTATTTCTTAAGATATCGACTTTAGTGTTGCATTGTCTTCTAAAGAATTGGTGTCTTCATTTCAGTTTAATGTGAGGTAAATGTGTGTGTTTACTGCATTACTGAGCCCTTATTTACACAATTGCAGACATGTGTCACGCCAAGGTACAAAAATGCACCATGTTGTCTTCTGACCAGAGACAACAAGGAGTTACAAAGAGCATTGAGACGAGCAAAGCCACAGGAGTTTGAAATATACTGATAGGCCCATGTGTTCTTGTCCTCTCGAGGGTTAAGAGCGTTTAGTGACAGCTTTTTTCTGCTCAGATTCATATTTGCTTTTCTCTAAGAGGAGGTTAATTGTCTTAATGTTCACATGGTTAATATTCATGCCATGGGGGTGCTCCTCAAACCTCCCTCTGCTCGTTTCAATACCTCCATTGTCTGTCGCCAAGCACCATTGTTCAATAAAACGTTGGACTTTAAACTGGGAAACTCTGGTACACACATCCTTTTATAGTTGATCATGGTCATTCTGTTTGATCTGGTCACTAACTGAACTCTAAGTTACCTGTACATACTGTATGTTCTCCAGAACTTTACAAACTGTCTTCACAGAACCCTGTGTCTCTCCCAAATGCCCCCCTCACCTCTCACCCTCTCCCCAACCATGGGTTACTGTTGCCAGGCTACAGCTGAGATCTGTTGGTCCGTAAGCTCAGGCCTGAAAGACTGTCTGTTTGGGTCACTGCCCCTCCTCCCTCCACTCCGCTCCAGCCCCCCCCCCCCCCCCCTCCTCACACAATGGAGTTCTGACTACTTTAGCTCTTTTATTTGGCCCACAGGACTCTCCCCTACCCCCAACCTGTTGGCTCCTCTCTGAGAAAGAGGAGAGCAGGGAGAGAGAGAGGAGAGGGGGTGTTGGGGGAAGAGGATCTCTTCTTGTTGGCAGTGTGGTGTCAGTATGGACTCTCACAAGGAAATAAGAAATGGAGCTGCTGGTTCCTGGTGGTGGTGGTGGTGATGGTGGTGGTGTTGATGATGGTGGTGGTGATGATGGTTGTGGTGGTGGTGGTGGTAGTGATGGGGATGGTGGTGGTGATGGTGGTGGTGGTGATGGTGGTGGTGGTGACGGTGGTGGTGGTGATGATGGTGGTGGTGACGGTGGTGGTGGTGGTGATGGTGGTGGTGCCAGTGGTGATGGGGGTGATGATGTTGGTGGTGACAGTGGTGATGATGTTGGTGGTGACGGTGATGATGGTGGTGGTGGTGGTGGTGACGGTGGTGGTGGTGGTGATGGTGGTGGTGCCAGTGGTGATGGTGGTGATGATGTTGGTGGTGACAGTGGTGATGATGTTGGTGGTGACGGTGGTGGTGGTGGTGGTGGTGGTGGGAGTTTGCCTGACGGGGGCTGTGCTTTGCTGTGGGCAGAACACTGCCTAAGAGGGACTTTTGTTGGAGGTTACCAAATTCCCATACCTTCATAAATTCCTCCCAAAGCTCGCAAACAAGGGAAGGAAAAAACTTCCATGACAGTTCTCAAAAGTGTAGAGGTTGGAGATTACTTCCTTCCTGCTGAAGGGGATGACAAGATGGTGGCCCTGCTGTGCTTTCTATCCTGTTATTGTTATTGTCCATCTGTCTTGTACGGGCTTTTGGTTGGTTCACAATACCATCCATACTTGTTGCTCTGTAAGCCGTGACCGTGGTGTGTCGAACCGTGTCACAGATTACTGTGTGACGTCCACAGGTGAGCTGGCCTGCGACCCCTGTGTCAGGCTGGGTGATGTATTGTGTCTGAGAGGGTGGGCTCAGGTTACCTTGCACAATGACCCACAGAGCAGAAAAAGTGTCTCTGGGTTACTGTCACTCACACGGGCTGAACGGAGGTGTCCTGATTTACTCACATAAATCACATCTCCTTTATCTGGAGAAGAACACATGCTCAGCCTGAACACAGGGGAAATCACCAAACGTCTGCTTTTCAACAAACATAGGAGTTACTAATGGGTCTTTGCGGTAGGTCTGTCCCGGTCCCTTGATGTTGTTCAGAAGTCTCCCCCATAAAGTGTAGAACGTTGGAGTAGCTCAATGTCATTGTCACCTGTTTTGTCATTTCCCAGTGGATCCCCAGCCCTGTGATGGGCTCACCATACTGCCTCCCTCCTCTTCCAGCAGCTATAGTGGTTGTAAGTTCCTGCTTGTGTTTGGATGTGTACTGTGGTGTTTCTTTGCATGTGTGTGCACATTATACCATGTGAATATTTACATTGTTTTTGTTGTCGTTGGTGCCCTTTTGGTTGAAGGTGTAAAAAGTACCTCCATTGCATGTGAGTGTTTGTGAAGTAATGTCGTGTGTGTGTGTTGGTGTTCGTGCCTCGTCTACCAGCCAGGCAGAATAGCTCCATTGTTCTAGCAAGAGTAAAGTATAGCCCTGGCAGAGTGGACCAACACCAGACAGCCTGAGTCTCTCTGACAGATGTGGACAGATGCATGGTGCTGGCTGGGGCTGAGTGGGGCTGCAGCTGGCGTTAACCCTCAGGTCTGTTGTGACGTGAGGAGATTACCCTGGCTTTTCTGGCCCCGGGCCCCGCTGCACCCCACAGACCTCCCCCTCGTCTGGCTCTGGCGCACTCTCTTCCTCAAAGGTCAGGAGTCAGCCCTCAGTAAATCTTGACAGAGGTTGCGCAACACCCCCCCCCCCCCCCCCCACACACACACACCTGCTCTCTCCACCCACCACTAAACACTTAACACTCTGGTCGAAGGTCCAACAGCTACTGCTCTGCTAGGCTACACTACAGCAGTCTCAGTGGACAAGCACTTTCACAACAGTGGTGGAATCCAGATGGCTGTAAAAGTCTGAACTCCCAGATTCTGATAAGGCTGCATGACTGAACCACAGGTGCAGGACAAAATAGCGTCCTCCACAGCAACGAGACTGACAGAAACCTGGTTTAGTTATGTGTTCCGGGAGTAGCATGTTGACAATGGCCAAGGCCCTAGACAAAAGAATGTGTGTTTTGGCTGCTGGACTCTGTGTGTTTTTAAAGGAAAGCAAACAATCTCTCCACTGCATTCCCTCCTGCTCTACCGCTGCTGCTGCTCAATCACAGACACACACACACCTAATTTATTCTCACAATCCAGTCAGACTCTTTCACCCTTACTTCCTGAATTGTAACATCTCTCAGTCAGTATTATCCACACATTATGGAGCTCTCTCCACAGTCGTCGGTTGAGATTCTCCTCTCTCCCTTAAACTTTTAACTGCCGTATACACAGAATAGAAGTCAAAAAGATTTGAGTGTGACTGCCCGGGTCTCATTCACTGTGCCTCAAATAACACACACACATACAGTCTCACATCCGCTAGTTTCTAGAAGTAGCTGTAAGTTATTCCCTGTCTGTCTGTCTGTCCAGGAGAGCTGTGAAGGCCTTTAGAACAGAACAACAGGCCGTAAAAGATGGCTGTTCAGCCATTCTTTCTTCAGTGTTTTAAATGGCCACAGCACAGAATGGCCACAGAAGAGTTTGAGTGTCAGTCTGTGTTGTTAGTTTTAAAACCTCCAAGCGGTTCCCCTTCCCCTCCTCAGTCCGTCCAAACCTCTCTTTGTGCCGACGCAGCGCTGTCCGCGTTTCATTTTCTTCCTGGGTGACACCCTAGATTCCAGACATAGTTCATTTGCTTCTAAATAAACTCAGCCAAGCCATGACAAATAGCAAAGGGGACGAAGGCTTGGGAGGGAGGGGGGGAAGGTGGGAGGTGAGGCTTGCTCGTTGGTCTGTGAGGTTGCCAGGGCAACAGGGATATGGGATTCAGAGAGAGTGTTTTCAGAGCAGGGGACGAGGGATTACAGGAAATATGACATGACATTCTCTCTGGACCAGACCCCCCTCTATACCCCACCCATACCCTCCCAAAGACATTCACTCTGGACCAGACGCCCCTCTATACCCCACCCATACCCTCCCAAAGACATTCTCTCTCCAACAGAATCCCCCCAACCCCCGCCTTCCCTTCCCACAACCACCCACATCCCCCAGCCAGCTCCGCCCCCTCCTTTCCACAGCCTGACTGACATTATCATTACAATCAGACTGGTGACCTTTGACATCTGACCTCCCAGCGTGTGAGTGGGTTCATAGGGAAAACCAGGCCTATGCTGCAGGAGCTTTGGGACACGGAGGAGTAGCCGTGGAAACTAAGCGAGCCAGAGGGACCTCTCCCCCCTCTTTCTCTATCTCTCTCTCTCTCTCTCTCACTCTCTCTCTCTCTCTCTCTCTCTCTCTCTCTCTCTCTCTCTCTCTCTCCATATTGCTGCTCTAGCTCTTCTTCCATGTAGAGGAGCATAACTCTCCCAGGCCCCAACACTGTCCCAACTGCAAAGAACCATTATGTTTTTGCTGTAATGGCAGTTTTGTTCAAAATGACCGGTTGTCTAATTAATCAGAGCGGCGTACTTGAATAATCTGGTAATTCTTCTCAGCATGTCATTGAAAGTGTAGAGGGGACTTTCCTGGGTTTCTCTGGATTTTAGGTCCGGTGTGTGTGTGTCTCTACGGCTGCACATTCATGTGGGTGTGCCTGCCTCTCCATGCTGAGCCCTGTGGCTTCTCGGTCTCGCCATTGTCATGGCAGGTAGAAAGAAAGGCCACAGAACACTGAGCAGTCTTGTTTTTAGGAAGTGGAGCAGAGCAGCCAGTGGAACACAGTGTATTAGAGAGACAGAGAGCAGGCCGGCTCAGTATTCAGCACACAGGGCCTGGTAACCCACAAGAAGAGTGGCCCCTACGGGTCAGGAACAGCTCCTCCTCCCCCTGCACTAGCCTCAGGCCCCCAGT
This sequence comes from Oncorhynchus mykiss, assembly GCF_057628025.1. NCBI lineage: Eukaryota > Metazoa > Chordata > Actinopteri > Salmoniformes > Salmonidae > Oncorhynchus > Oncorhynchus mykiss. Next base: position 77,912,742 of record NC_143033.1, read on the forward strand.
CAGAGAGCAGAGTCAGAAAAGCAGATTGCAGGAGGAGAGAGAGAGAGTAGGTCACAAAAGATGCACAAAAAGTAACAGAGATGATCTACCCCCTCCTGCAAACAAGAAGAGGAAAAGCCATTGTTGTTTTCTGCCTGGGGGTTATATTACAGTGAAATAGGAGAGCGGGCCCGGAGGGAGGGCCAGGTCCCAGCCATCACTTCCATGTCATCAGCTTATAACGACCTGTTTGAAGTGGAGCCAATTCCCTTTCGCCGGACCGGGGCTCCCTGTCCCTGGGTGGATGTAGGGTTATCTACCTATCACACTGGCCTCCCTCTCAAACCCCAATAGGTACTGCTTCACCGAGCTCTCCCTCCCCTGGGGCCCCTGGAGTAGGCCACAGGAAACCTGTTGTTTATCTCACCCTACCTGCACACTTTTAGTTCAGGCTTTGGTCATCCATCAAGATGGTGTGATGCGTTACTGGAAAACAACAGCTAGGAAGAGGCCCAGGAAGCAGAGACATTTATTTCTCACCTAGACTTTACAATCGTTCCAAAGCAGCTCTCAGTCAGTGAAATGTTGTGTTAGTGGAGTCCTGTTTCCTAATGTCTGCATCTCTCATAGGTCAGCTATGTCACAGGTGGTCTAAGCTGCTGGTTTTGGGCGTGCTTGTTTCAACGTACGAGGGGAAAAGTGAGAGCTGAAGTGCGGAAAAGGAGTAATGGTGGAAGAATGTGAACTGGCATGGAGAGAGTGATGCTTTCCAGCTGGGAACAACAGAGGGAGAGGGAAACGGAGAAGAGTGCGTGTCTTGTCTTTTACAGACAAGAGAGAAAGACAATGACTGATAGCTTACATCTGTTTCCGAATTAGAAATAGTGTGTGTAATGTGTATGTGTGTGTGTGTGCTTGCAGTATAAATATTCAGACTGAATGGAACCCACCCAGCCCAGGGCCAAGGGGACTGACTCCTTCCAGGGTCTGAGTCAGAGTCAGGGGCGCCTGCCAAGGTGTCTGTCAGGGGGTGCAGCAGGAACAGGGAGGGAGCTGGGAACGGGGTTGCCTGCCTGGCTTTTGGCTGGAAAATCACACTTATGTAGTTCTAGTTAGTTTCACTTCTCTCCCAACTTGCTCAGCTCTGAGGCCTGCTGCTCTGCTGTCAGACTGTCGGTCAGTCTAACCTAGGGTGTAACATGCTGTGTTCCGTATTTCTGTCCAGATGTCGGCCGGGGTACATCGGGCCTCTGTGCCAAAGCCTGGACCCCTGTCACCGGTCGCCATGCCTCAACGGAGCCGCCTGCAAGAGCCAGGTGGCCAACGGAATGCCACAATTCACCTGTGTGTGCCAGAGAGGGTTCAGAGGTACGTCTGTCTGTCTGTCCGTGTGGATCAGTGTTTCCTGAGAGAGTGGTGTGGGAAAGAGCTGATCTGTGCACGTTTATGTAAGTATGTAAGTACAAGGCAGTTGAAGGCTCATGCATGCTTATAACAAGTTATAAAGCATATATTAGGTTTAGGTGTTAACTAAAATGTTCATAATGAGACATTGCATCCCTTATCTATCTACAGGTCAAGACTGCTCCCTCATAGACGCCTGTGCCACCAGCCCCTGTGCCAATGGTGCCCGCTGTGCCAGTTGGAATAACCACTATAATTGTTCCTGCCCGCCCGGGTTCCAGGGGAAGAACTGCCGCAACGATATCGACGAGTGCCGCAAGTCTGGCGCCTGTCTCAACGCAGGCCTCTGCATGAACACCCATGGTTCCTTCCGCTGCCAGTGCCCACCTGGGTACAGCGGGCGCACCTGCGAAGTGTCCTCCCTGCCCTGCGCCCCCTCCCAGTGCATCAACGGGGGCACCTGCCGCCCGACCGGAGATCACACCTACGACTGTGCTTGCCTGCCAGGTAAACTGCTCATAAACCGGACCACACACACACACACACACACACACACACACACACACACACACACACACATTGCCTCAACACAGACCCCAGAGCCCCGCCAGCCACTATAAACCCCAGGTCTTTCTCAGGGTTCCCCAGGCAGGCTGTCTGACGTAGCTGCTAGTGCTGTCTGGTGGGTTGTGGATCTACTCCCCTGTCTTTCCCAGGTTCCCCAGGCAGGCTGTCTGACGTAGCTGCTAGTGCTGTCTGGTGGGATGTGGATCTACTCCCCTGTCTTTCCCAGGTTCCCCAGGCAGGCTGTCTGACGTAGCTGCTAGTGCTGTCTGGTGGGATGTGGATCTACTCCCCTGTCTTTCCCAGGTTCCCCAGGCAGGCTGTGTGATGTAGCTGCTAGTGCTGTCTGGTGGGATGTGGATCTACTCCCCTGTCTTTCCCAGGTTCCCCAGGCAAGCTGTGTGATGTAGCTGCTAGTGCTGTCTGGTGGGCAGACTGTCTGACGTAGCTGCTAGTGCTGTCTGGTGGGTTGTGGATCTACTCCCCTGTCTTTCCCAGGTTCCCCAGGCAGGCTGTCTGACGTAGCTGCTAGTGCTGTCTGGTGGGATGTGGATCTACTCCCCTGTCTTTCCCAGGGTTCCCCAGGCAGGCTGTCTGACGTAGCTGCTAGTGCTGTCTGGTGGGATGTGGATCTACTCCCCTGTCTTTCCCAGGTTCCCCAGGCAGGCTGTCTGACGTAGCTGCTAGTGCTGTCTGGTGGGTTGTGGATCTACTCCCCTGTCTTTCCCAGGTTCCCCAGGCAGGCTGTGTGATGTAGCTGCTAGTGCTGTCTGGTGGGTTGTGGATCTACTCCCCTGTCTTTCCCAGGTTCCCCAGGCAGGCTGTCTGACGTAGCTGCTAGTGCTGTCTGGTGGGTTGTGGATCTACTCCCCTGTCTTTCCCAGGTTCCCCAGGCAGGCTGTCTGACGTAGCTGCTAGTGCTGTCTGGTGGGATGTGGATCTACTCCCCTGTCTTTCCCAGGTTCCCATGCCTTTCTCTCTCTATTATTCTCTCTCACTCTCTATTAATAGTTTGTTGATGGGATGGGGGGGACAAACGGGGGTTGGGAGAGGAGAGTGGGCCGCTGCTCTACTCCAAACTGCTCCCTTCAGGAGGAATTTACTTCATGGCCCTTCTGGCTTCCCTCCTGGGAGCTGACAGGAAATGTCTCTGGGCCGGAGAGGAAGTCATTGAAACTGTGAGAGATTATAAAACAAGCAAACATGGCAGGGAGTAGTGGACCTCTGTAGCGCAGCACAGCGCTGTGTGTCAGCCCGGTGGTGTCAGGGGCCTCCCTGGTGCTCTGCTGCTGCTGCTACCTACTGTGGGAAACACCACGCCATGAGAACATGTAAACACTTTTACTGCCCCTCTCTGCCCTTCACCTCCACGGCTGTGGGAAGCAGAGGGGAATGTTTAGGAAGACCATATGAATGGAAGTGGGGGGCATTGGATGTGTTAGTGAGCACTTAACTCAAATTCGTGTGCTTATTATCCCTGAGACTTAGCTTCTTGGCTCACCTCTCTCTCTCTCTCTCTCTCTCTCTCTCTCTCTCTCTCTCTCTCTCTCTCTCTCTTTCCCTGCTCTCTCTCTCTCTCTCTCTCTCTCTTTCCCTGCTCTCTCTCTCTCTCTCTCTCTCTCTCTCTTTCCCTGCTCTCTCTCTCTCTCTCTCTCTCTCTCTCTCTCTCTTTCCCTGCTCTCTGCTCTCTCTCTCTCTCTCTCTCTCTCTCTCTTTCCCTGCTCTCTGCTCTCTCTCTCTCTCTCTCTCCCCCTCTCTCTCTCTCTCTCTCTCTCTCTCTCTCTCTCTCTCTCTTTCCCTGCTCTCTGCTCATGCTCCGTCAGGGTTTGAGGGACACAATTGTGAGACGAACGTGGACGACTGCCCAGGGCATAGGTGTATGAATGGAGGCCTGTGTGTGGATGGAGTCAACACCTATAATTGCCAGTGCTCACCTGAGTGGACAGGTCAGTACTGTGCAGAGGATGTCAATGAGTGCCTTATGCAGCCCAACGCCTGCCATAACGGAGGCACCTGCTTCAACACCATCGGGGGGCACACCTGCGTGTGCGTCAACGGCTGGACGGGAGACGACTGCAGCGAGAACATCGACGACTGTGCCACCGCCGTGTGCTTCAACGGCGCCACCTGCCACGACCGCGTGGCTTCCTTCTTCTGCGAATGTCCCGTGGGGAAAACCGGTGAGTCCACTGGTCCACTGTTTCTCTGTGTCCCTGTTAGGGTTGTGAAATTCCAGGAACTTTCCCCAAATTTCCTGGTTTTCCTGAAATCCCGGTCTGGAAAACCAGTCAGCTGTATGTTAGTTAGCGTCTTGTTTGTTTACTCACAGGAGGACAGTGTTCCTGACATGGCTCTGTTTGTCCCTGTGTCCCCTCCCTCAGGTCTGCTCTGTCACCTGGACGACGCGTGTGTCAGCAACCCGTGTAACGAGGGCGCCGTGTGTGACACCAACCCCCTGAACGGGCGCGCCATCTGCACCTGTCCCGCCGGCTTCGTGGGCGGAGCCTGCAACCAGGACATGGACGAGTGTTCCATTGGTAAGAGGGCATATTATTTAGCACCGCCCTCTGCTTTGTGTTGGTCCTATCTCACCTGGCCCCGCCCTATATGTACTGTGTGTGAGCGGGTGCACTGACCCCTGTTCCCTCTGCCTACAGGTGCCAACCCCTGTGAACACTTTGGGAAGTGTGTGAACACGGAGGGGTCCTTCCAGTGCCAGTGTGGCCGAGGCTACGCCGGCCCCCGCTGTGAGATCGACATCAACGAGTGTCTGTCCATGCCCTGCCAGAACGATGCCACCTGTCTGGACCGCATCGGAGAGTTCACCTGCATCTGCATGCCAGGTAGGACCACAACCCAACCACCTGGAGACACCTCACAGCACAGAACTACAGCCAGGGAACTACAGGGAACTACGGCTACTGAACTACAGAGAAATACTGGGAATTACAGCTTCGGAACTACAGCCAGAGAACTACAGAGAAGTGTAGCTAGGGAACTACAGGGAATTACAGCTATGGAACTACAGCCAGGGAACTACAGCTATGGAACTTCAGCCAGGGAACTACAGCCAGGGAACTACAGCTATGGAACTTCAGCCAGGGAACTACAGCTATGGAACTTCAGCCAGGGAACTACAGCCAGGGAACTACTGCTATGGAACTTTAGCCAGGGAACTACAGCCAGGGAACTTCAGCCAGGGAACTACAGTCAGGGAACTACGGCTATGGAACTTCAGCCAGGGAACTGCAGCCAGGGAACTACAGCCAGGGAACTACAGCCAGGGAACTACGGCTATGGAACTTCAGCCAGGGAACTTCAGCCAGGGAACTACAGCCAGGGAATTACAGCCAGAGAACTACAGTTATGGAACTTCAGCCAGGGAACTGCAGCCAGGGAACTACAGCCAAGTCCTGTCTCATCTCATCTCTCACTGCTCTCCCATCCCTCTTGTTTACTATAGACCCTCTGAGCCCCAGACACGATGATGGCTTTACACTTGACTTTCCCAGAGTAGCAGTACCCACAGCTCTAACCCTCCATCAACCCTCAGCACTAGATCTTATTATGTAACACGTTCTCACTGCTGCTGCTGGTGGTGGGCTAGAGAGGTGCTCATAACCTTGACACCGGTGGTCCCAGTAAGACAGCCAGCCAGTGTGTTAGTTAGAATGGTACAGAGTTAAGGCTCCCGACCCTCCTTCACAGACACATTGAAACTCTCACGCACGGCACCGTCCTCAGTTCATGCATGCTGGCTGGGGGTTTGGTTTGGGGGACTATGCAAATTAGGGATGGGAGTCGTGGTCTATAGGGCTGGATGATGAGAGAGAGGGAGAGAGAGAAGCGAGGCGAGGGGGAGGAGTGTGCTGTGAATAATAATGAGTGGTGGAGTGGTGGGAATGGAGCAGGACAATAGGGCCCCTCTGTGCTCCGCTTTACACCCCTCATACACATACAGAGAAGAGAAGGGAGAGAGGCTTTTTCCCAGAGCTTCTAACCTCCCCCTTCCCCTCCACCTCCCCGTTCATTTTCCACAGGCAGCCCCCTTCCTCTCTCTCCACCCTCCTCATCATCGGCTAGCCTGGTGGAGCGCCATGTGGAGTGGCCGATTCTTCCTGATTCCACGCCGCCTCTGTCTCTTCAGAGCCGCCGTGGCCCACTCCACACTCAGCTTCACCTCAATGGAGGGGACACTGCAACACTCTATAGCACGGTTCCACTGAATATAGGACAGTTGTTAAGGGGAAGATGACCCAGGGACAGGGAGTGGTAATACCGTGTGGAACCACGGTGGGGTTTGGTGATACAGGCCTTAGCCCAGACAGCACTTCAATTAGGTGTATTTGTGATGGTTTCCCATCCTGGGAGTAAAAGCTAACGTTCCCCCTGTGGTTTGGGACTCTGACAAGAGCAGTGTTGATTGAAAACCTTCTGTGGCCCCCTGAGACTGTTAACTCTTTCCACTGCTAGAAGTCCCCTCGATAGATAGGGAAACTGTATAGTCACGTCTCCTGGACATAGAAGGGCCCATATGAATCGTTTTTCACTTCACATTTTTGTATTTTATGAATAACTATGATCTTTGATATTTGTTTTAATAATGTATATGCAGGGGGGTGTTCTTTAATAATTATGCTGATTGTCCCGTTTGAAAATCCAATAAATATATGTTACAATATATATATATATATATATATATGCGTATTTACTTTCCAGGCTACATGGGGACCTACTGTGAGGTGGATGTGGATGAGTGTGAGAGCAACCCTTGTGTGAACGACGGTATCTGCCGGGACATGGTCAACGGCTTCACATGCACCTGCCAGCCAGGTAAGACCCGAATCATGTCTGAGTCTCTCTGAGCTGTTGAGGTACAGCAAAGAACCTCTCCGGCCTTTCATGAATGAAAATAGCTGACCTGTGCCGGTGTTGGTCAGTGTGAACCAAACAGGTGTGAGATAAATGAGAGTTAAATGTCCCTGTGAATCAGTGCTCCTCCTTGCTGGTTTTGTCTGATGGGAGTTTAGAGCAACCAAGCCCAGTCATAAAAGCCATGCAGGCCCCAGAGGCAGCCTGCCTATCCTTTCCACTGAACAAAGACACTATTGTGACCCCCCCCCCCCCCCCCACACACAACTCCTCCCCCTTCCTCTCCTCATCTATGGTGGAATGTGGAAGGGACAGCAGTCCTACTAATGAGATTCCTTTTCAGGTTGGCAATTTACATCTGGGGCAGACATCCCCCCTCACCCCCCATCTAGCTATTGAGCCTGTAGCTGATGCAGGCAGGGGGGGGGGTCCCTGAGAGAGAAAACAATCCCACTGTCTCTCCCCCTCTAACCTCCTGCCCCAAGCAGCAACACAGACACATAGACCAGGTCCATCCTCCTCACACTGTTAATCACCACTAGGTATTCCTAAACCGACCGCACCAATTGACTCCTCCATGGGCCCCTTCCCCATTGATTTCTGTTGCTTTTTCTTAGACATGGAATACAAGTTCATTTAAAGCCTACTTTGGTGTTTCCATCTTAACAAATTGAGAACGAGCGGTTTCAGACACTGTAGAAGAACATGTACCAGATGATATGGCTCAGCTAGTTGACCAAGGCATCATCCATATTCACTATTCTGGTTTGACATTTACATTAATGTCGGGGCAAGAAATCCATTTAAACGGTAAGCATGTGGGAGATAAAATGTTGCTGGGTTAAGCGATTGGTAGACGTGTTGGAAGTTGGAACCGTGACTTGACATTAGCAGACATTCCAGAACACAACATAGTCCTTAAGAGTCCAGACATTCTCAAATTCACCACACATCCCAGAATGCATCATAGTCCAGACGTAACAGAACACTGCAGATTCCAGACATTGCAGAGCCTAACCCCCTCCAGAACCATGTTTAGGTCCTACACTGTGGATCACAGTAGACATTTCAAGTCCATGGATCACCCAGACACTTTAGAGCCTTACCATCCCTCTGTACGGACGTCCCACACCTAACCTAGCCTGGAGACCTCTGGCTGACCTCACTGTGGACCCGTCTACCGGAGCTTTTCTCTGACCCTTCACCTCTGTATTTGCCTGTCCCAGGGTTTACTGGCACCATGTGTCAGATCGACATTGATGAGTGCGCCAGCACGCCCTGCCAGAACGGAGCCAAGTGTTACGACCGGCCCAACGGATACGAGTGCCGCTGTGCTGAAGGTAAGGAGCAATAATAATGTCAATTTCTTTATGTCCATGTGTGTGTTCTGTGTTTGTGTGTGCCAGTGTGTACATATATTAGTGGTCCTAGACTGACAGTCAGCCCCTACAGCAGACAAGTCTGTCCCCTCATAGGGGTTATAGATGGTGATGGTCTCATGTGAGAGTGAGTGATAGTCGGGTCAGAAGACTCCCTGGTTGTGTGTCTGTTGCGGCCTCAGACTGCTGGTTGGACTGGACCTGGGAGACTGTTGCTGGAGATGGACTGAGGCTGAGCTTGGGTTGAGACTGGGCTGGGGTTGAGACTGGACTCGGGTTGAGACTGGGCTGGGGTTGAGACTGGGCTGGGGTTGAGACTGGACTGGGGTTGAGACTGGGCTGGGGTTGAGACTGGGCTGGGGTTGAGACTGGACTGGGGTTGAGACTGGGCTGGGGTTGAGACTGGGCTGGGGTTGAGACTGGACTGGGGTTGAGACTGGGCTTGGATTGAGACTGGGCTGGGGTTGAGACTGGGCTTGGGTTTAGACTGGGCTAGGATTGAGACTGGGCTGGGGTTGAGACTGGGCTGGGGTTGAGACTGGGCTTGGATTGAGACTGGGCTGGGGTTGAGACTGGACTGGGGTTGAGACTGGACTGGGGTTGAGACTGGGCTGGGGTTGAGACTGGACTGGGGTTGAGACTGGACTGGGGTTGAGACTGGGCTTGGATTGAGACTGGGCTGGGGTTGAGACTGGGCTTGGGTTTAGACTGGGCTAGGATTGAGACTGGGCTGGGGTTGAGACTGGGCTGGGGTTGAGACTGGGCTGGGGTTGAGACTGGGCTTGGATTGAGACTGGGCTGGGGTTGAGACTGGGCTGGGGTTAAGACTGGGCTTGGATTGAGACTGGACTGGGGTTGAGACTGGACGGGGGGTTGAGACTGGGCTTGGATTGAGACTGGACTGGGGTTGAGACTGGGCTGGGGTTGAGACTTGGCTGGGGTTGAGGCTGGGCAAGGATTGAGACTGGGCTGAGGTTGAGACTGGCCTGGAGTTGAGACTGGGCTTGGATTGAGACTGGGCTGGGGTTGAGACTGGGCTGGGGTTGAGACTGGGCTGAGGTTGAGACTGGACTGGGGTTGAGACTGGACTGGGGTTGAGACTGGGCTTGGATTGAGACTGGACTGGGGTTGAGACTGGACTGGGGTTGAGACTGGGCTTGGATTGAGACTGGACTAGGGTTGAGACTGGGCTGGGGTTGAGACTTGGCTGGGGTTGAGGCTGGGCAAGGATTGAGACTGGGCTGAGGTTGAGACTGGGCTGGAGTTGAGACTGGGCTTGGATTGAGACTGGGCTGGGGTTGAGACTGGGCTGAGGTTGAGACTGGACTGGGGTTGAGACTGGACTGGGGTTGAGACTGGGCTGGGGTTGAGACTGGGCTGGGATTGAGACTGGGCTTGGGTTTAGACTGGGCTGGGGTTGAGACTGGGCTGAGGCCCCAAATTCCCTCTTCTCCCCAGCCGGTCCCTCGGACCCCAGGATCACACACAGGGTCACCCAGGGCCAGCAGCTGCTGGGAGGGCGGGGGGTTAGGGCTGGTCATCCCCTCCGACATCTGTTCCTCTGTACCCCACAATACATACCCTCGCACACCCCAACACGCTGCACTGGCCTTATGGTATATCTTAGCTCACTCAAGGTCATTCCCATTCATATTAACATCTATGTGTTCGACTGTGAACAGCTCAGCTACAGTGTTTTTTGCTGTTTCTTGAGCAGGTGTGTTTGTGTTAGTAGGTCTAGTGTGTGTTTGTGTGTTTGTCGGAGGCTCTGTGTATGTGTGTGTATGGGGGAGTCTGTTGCATTGTTTAGCGGTGACCAGCTGCTTGGTATTCCCTGTCCCCCCCCCTCCTCCCGTTGTTGAGTGAAGTGGCCCTGTTAGACGTGGCGCGGTCCATTGTCCCCGGTGGGAACAAAGCCAGGCCTGTGAGCCTTGTCAAGGGCCCAACTCCTTCTACACCGCAAGGCCCTGTCCCCTGGCCCACAGCACGACGGGGCCTACCTAGCACCCGGCACAGCAGCACTCAACTCTCTCTGCACCACCACACCACACGGCGCTGCACACTAACGAACCAACTAACACTGCTCAGTCTCACACACACCACCGTCGGCATGGAAACCATGGGGCCCAGAACTCCAAACTGTAGAAGCTTTCATAGAGAGAGAAAGAGTGGGAAATAGGGGGAGGAAATAGAGAGGGATAAAGAGGGAAGTGGAGATGGAGAGAAGTGAATGGGAGAGGGGAAATGGTAGGAGGGGTTTGGATGAGGAGAGGTGGCTGGGTGGCAGGCAGATTTAAAGAGAAATAACTATCTAAAAGATGAAGAGTGAGACGCAAAGAAACCCCAGGAGGCCTGTTCTAATTCCTGTTGTCTCTTCCCCAAGGGTACGAGGGCACACTGTGCGAGAGCAACACCAACAACTGCCAGCCCGACCCGTGCCACCACGGCACCTGCGTGGACGGCATCGCCAGCTACACGTGTAACTGTGAGGCGGGCTACACGGGTTACCGCTGCGAGAACCAGCTGAACGAGTGCCACAGTAACCCCTGCCAGAATGGGGGCAAGTGTGTGGACCTGGTCAACAAGTACATCTGCCAGTGTCAGCACGGTACCTCAGGTGAGAGAGCAGTACCAACAGAGATTCATAACACTAAATATCTTCTACTTTATTCTGATTATGGACACAGAGTGTCTGCTGGGGTCTCTGTCTTAGTACTGCTGTTTGATTGGTGGTCTCTCTCTTGTACACACAGGTACCAACTGTGAGATTAACTTTGATGACTGCGCCAGCAAACCATGTGACTATGGCATCTGCAAGGACGGCATCAACCGCTACGACTGCGTGTGCAAACCGGGCTTCACCGGCCCTCTGTGCAACGTGGAGATGGACGAGTGCTCGTCCGGACCCTGCAGGAACGGGGGGACGTGTGTGGACGAGGAGAACGGCTTCCACTGCCAGTGTCCCGAGGGCTTCCAGCCTCCCTACTGTTACTCCCAGGTGGACGAGTGTGGCAGCAACCCCTGTGTGCACGGCGCCTGCAGAGACGACATCAACGGCTACCGCTGTGACTGTGAGCCCGGCTGGGTGGGGAAGAACTGTGACCTAGACCGTAATGACTGTCTGCCCAGCCCCTGTCAGAACGCTGGCACCTGCATCGATCAGCTGAACGGATTCACCTGCAAGTGTCGCCAGGGCTTCAGAGGTGAGCCTGCTGTCCTATCCCTAACCCTATCTCTATCCCAACCCTAACCCTATCTCTATCCCAACCCTAACCCTATCTCTATCCCAACCCTAACCCTAACCCTATCTCTATCCCAACCCTAACCCTATCTCTATCCCAACCCTAACCCTAACCCTATCTCTATCCCAACCCTAACCCTATCTCTATCCCAACCCTAACCCTAACCCTATCTCTATCCCAACCCTAACCCTATCTCTATCCCAACCCTAACCCTAACCCTATCCCAACCCTAACCCTATCTCTATCCCAACCCTAACCCTATCTCTATCCCAACCCTATCTCTATCCCTAACCCTGACCCTATCTCTATCCCTATCCCTAACCCTATCTCAATCCCAACCCTAACCCTATCTCTATCCCAACCCTAACCCTATCTCTATCCCAACCCTAACCCTATCCCTAACCCTATCTCTATCCCTAACCCTATCTCTATCCCAACCCTAACCCTATCTCTATCCCTAACCCTATCTCAATCCCAACCCTAACCCTATCTCTATCCCAACCCTAACCCTATCTCTATCCCTAACCCTGACCAGATCCCTAACCCTGACTCTACCCCGAACCCTATCTCTATCCCTAACCCTATCTCTATCCCAACCCTAACCCTATCTCTATCCCAACCCTAACCCTAACCCTATCTCTATCCCTAACCCTATCTCTATCCCAACCCTGACCCTAACCCTATCTCTATCCCTAACCCTATCTCTATCCCAACCCTAACCCTATCCCTAACCCTATCTCTATCCCAACCCTAACCCTATCTCTATCCCAACCCTAACCCTGACCCTAACCCTATCTCTATCCCTAACCCTATCTCTATCCCAACCCTAACTCTGGCCCTATCCCTAACCCTATCTCTATCCCAGACCCTGACTCTACCCCAAACCCTATCTCTATCCCTAACCCTATCTCTATCCCAACCCTAACCCTATCTCTATCCCAACCCTAACCCTGGCCCTATCCCTAACCCTATCTCTATCCCAACCCTAACCCTATCTCTATCCCAACCCTAACCCTATCTCTATCCCAACCCTGGCCCTATCCCTAACCCTATCTCTATCCCAACCCTATCTCTATCCCTAACCCTATCCCTAACCCTATCTCTATCCCAACCCTGACCCTATCTCTATCCCTAACCCTATCCCTAACCCTATCTCTATCCTAACCCTGACCCTATCTCTATCCCTAACCCTATCTCTATCCCAACCCTAACCCTGACCCTATCTCTATCCCTAACCCTATCTCTATCTGTATCCCTAACCCTATCTCTATCCCAACCCTGACCCTATCTCTATCCCTAACCCTATCTCTATCCCTAACCCTATCTCTATCCCTAACCCTATCCCTAACCCTATCTCTATTCCAACCCTATGTCTATCCCTAACCCTATCTCTATCCCTAACCCTGACTCTACCCCAAACCCTATCTCTATCCCTAACCCTGACTCTACCCCAAACCCTATCTTTATCCCGAACCCTGACTCTACCCCAAACCCTATCTCTATCCCGAAGCCTGACTCTACCCCAAACCCTATCTCTATCCCGAAGCCTGACTCTACCCCAAACCCTATCTCTATCCAGAACCCTGACTCTACCCCAAACCCTATCTCTATCCTGAACCCTGACTCTACCCCAAAACCTATCTCTATCCCGAAGCCTGACTCTACCCCAAACCCTATCTCTATCCAGAACCCTGACTCTACCCCAAAACCTATCTCTATCCTGAACCCTGACTCTACCCCAAACCCTATCTCTATCCCGAACCCTGACTCTAGACACACAGAGGCACCACAAACATACACCAGGCACCTGTGATGTATACGCTCTCACAGTATACAAACAAACACATGGTAGATAAACACCAACCTGGAGATGCATGTATGCACCAAAACACTTGACCATCTACAGACCGTGTAAACTTCTGTACGTTGTTCTAGTGCCAACTGATGCTTCACACAACTCAAGAGGCCTTGTTTGGTTTCCAGATCCTCCATAAAGGGTCCCATCTAATATATTGGCTCATAACGCCCCCTAGTGTATATCTAAAATAACTGCAGTGGTTGACAGACAAGGTTTGTCCCCATGTTAAATTAACCTACTCAATGACTCTACTCTGTATCGTAATCTAACACATCTCCCTTGTGTTCGCTCTGTCCTGCATTGCCTAGGTAACCTGTGCCAGGTCAACATCAACGAGTGTTCGTCCAGTCCGTGTCTGAACCAGGGCACGTGTGTGGACGGCGTGGCCAGTTTCACCTGTCTGTGTGAGCTGCCCTACAGCGGGCCCACCTGTGCCGACGTGCTCACCCCCTGCTCCCCCAACCCCTGCGCCAACCATGCCCTGTGCACCAACACACCTGACTACCTGAGCTACCAGTGCAACTGCCAGCAAGGATGGCAAGGTCAGCTGTGCAACATTGACGTGAACGAGTGCATCGCCAACCCGTGTAAGAACCGTGGTACCTGCACCAACACACTGGGAGGGTTCGTGTGCTCCTGCCGCGGCGGCTTCACCGGGCCCAACTGTGAGACGGACATCAATGACTGTGCCCCTAGTGAGTGACCAATGAGAGACTAGCAATATTATATTACTGTACTTCATTATCCATAGAACCACAGTCTCTGCTGCTGCTGTACAATACTGGCCTCCATATCTGCTTCTACTTCCTCCAACTCCAGTTTATCACATTATCCATAGAACTATCCATAGAACCCCTCTCTCTCTCTCTCTCGCTCTATCTCTGTCTTCCTGCAGACCCGTGTCTGAGTGGGGGTTCCTGTACGGACGGTGTGAACTCGTTCCACTGCAGCTGTCTGCCAGGCTTCACGGGGCCTCGCTGTGCCGTGGAGGTCAACGAGTGTCAGAGCGCCCCCTGTAAGAACGGAGGCACCTGCACAGACTACGTCAACAGCTACACCTGCACCTGCAGACCTGGCTTCACTGGCATTAACTGTGAGACCAACATCCCAGACTGCACTGAAAGGTGAGTCTCATAGTCCGCTGTGTTTGTGTGCGTGCACATGTGCCTTTTGTGACCTTTGAAACGGTGCGTGTTCGGATGTGTGCAGAATGGATCAGCAGTGATGATTGAACTATCTTTTACCCTACACCCACAGCTCATGCTTCAACGGAGGTACCTGTACAGACAAGATCAACGGCTACTCCTGTACCTGTCGCTCAGGCTTCACAGGCTCCCACTGCCAGTATGAGGTGAATGAGTGTGACTCCCAGCCCTGCCTCAACGGAGGGGTCTGCCAGGACGCTCTGGAGTCCTTCCGCTGTTCTTGTCCCAAGGGATACACAGGCAACCGCTGCCAGGTACACACACATCATATACAACACTATACTATTATAGGCTATACAATTATATTCTATACAATATTTTCTATACTATTTTATACTATTCTGTTCTATACTATACTATTATATTCTGTACGATTCTATACTATTTTTTGCTACACAATAGTATTATATTCTATACTATTTTTTGCTACACAATACTATTATATTTCATACTATTCTTTTCTATTCTATTATATTCTATACTATTACATTCTATACTTTTATATTCTATACTATTCTATAATTTTTTATGCTATACTATTATATTCTATACTATTCTATTCTATACCAATCCAGAAAGCATTAACACAAAGATATGTTCAGATACTGTGGTGTTAAGCTGGTTCTGTCTCTCCAGATGCCAGTGGACTGGTGCAGACGCTCGTCTCCCTGTCAGAACGGAGGGCGCTGTCGTCAGAAGGACGCCTCCTTCTCCTGTGAGTGTCTGGGAGGCTGGTCTGGACGCTACTGTGACATCCCTGGGGTTTCCTGTGAGGTTGCCGCACTCAAGAGAGGTACGGAGGCATGCTCTGTTCTTGTTATTTGTGTGTGTGTGTGTGTGTGCTTACTGTAAGTGTTTAGCGCAGCAGTGTTAAACTCATTTTACCCCGGGGGCCGCATTCGGTCTTCAACCAGGTCCAGAGGGCCGCACACAAAAATCTTTATATTTCCTCTCCATCAGTTAGCAAAGAATTGTCCTCTATCCATAGTTGTGGGATTTTCTGATGCTCCCTGACGGTCTAGCTTCATTTTGGTGATTATTAGAGAGCTGGAAACAGTCAACAAACTGTATGAATGTAGGTCCATTATCATTACTACACTGTTTCCATTTGGTTTTAGTCATTTTAAAGTATATTGAGTTCGTACATATTGATAAGAGAATTTCCAATCCCAATGATATTAACAATCAATTAATAGCTCTGACCAATCCCCGAGATCTGTAAGACCATGGGTTTAATAATAATTAGTCAAAGACTCAGCTTATACAAAAGGTTAGTACAGTTTATTCAGAGAACGTTCTAAAGCCAAGAATACAAAACAATTCATTTTATACTGACTTCTCAAACCCAGACATACAGACACATACACACAAACATACGCACGCGCATACACACAAACATACACACACACACGTCCTGCTACGCACACACTGTCTGTCTCTCTACCCAGCCGACAGAGATAGCGACCTTGTCCTTGAGACGTACTCCCCATTCTCTCCCAAATCTCTAGTCAGGTCGGCACCAAGCTCAGACAGTCTGTGTTTATAATACCATAAAGACATATTGTCTTTACCCTAATTCTGACTAGGACTACACATTTATTGATTATGATTTTAGACATACTAATCAATTCCATACAATTATATGTTTCAGGGCGGAATATTCTAATCATTCAATTCTCACCTATCACACATATATTTTGTTTTACTCAACCACCCACAGGCCCTATGTTTGACACCCCTGGTTTAGGGCATGTATGCAGTATGTGTTTGTATTTATACCATGGTCTCTTGTCTGCTCCCAGGCCTCCAGACAGACGAGCTGTGTCATCACGGAGGTCACTGTGTCAACACAGGCAACACCCACTACTGTAAGTGTCCCACAGACTACACAGACAGCTACTGTGAGAGCCAGGTGGACCACTGTGAGGACAAACACTGTCGCAACGGCGCCACCTGCAGGGGCTACGTGGGAGGATACCAGTGTGACGTGAGTCGGATTAGTCAAGTCAGAATTCTGTATAAACTACAGTTTGTCTAATAACTCTGAAGTGATTGTCTTAATGTTGTTGTAATATGGTTCTAGATATGATGTTAATATTATGTGTCTATGGCCCTGCAGTGTATGCCAGGCTACACCGGAGAGAACTGTGAGATGGAGGTCAACGAGTGCCAGTCTCACCCGTGTCAGAACGGTGGCACCTGCATTGACCTGGTGGGACACTACATCTGCTCCTGCCCACCTGGCACCTTGGGTATGTCCTCTGTACTCACCCATGTCCTCCTCCATACTCACAACATGTCCTCTTCCATACTCATAACATGTCCTCTTCCATACTCACAACATGTCCTCTTCAATACTCACCCATGTCCTCTTCTGTTATTTTTGAGAGGCCTATTTGATTTTGGGAGGCCTGGTACATGTACAGATCAAATACACGGCTGGTGCTGCCTGGTACATGTACAGATCAAATATACTGCTGGTGCTGCCTGGTACATGTACAGATCAAATATACTGCTGGTGCTGCCTGGTACATGTACAGATCAAATACACGGCTGGTGCTGCCTGGTACATGTACAGATCAAATACACTGCTGGTGCTGCCTGGTACATGTACAAATAAAATACACTGCTGGTGCTACCTGGTACATGTACAGATAAATTACACTGCTGGTGCTGCCTGGTACATGTACAGATCAATTACACTGCTGGTGCTGCCTGGTACATGTACAGATCAAATACACTGCTGGTGCTGCCTGGTACATGTACAGATCAATTACACTGCTGGTGCTGCCTGGTACATGTAGAGATCAAATATACTGCTGGTGCTGCCTGGTACATGTACAAATAAAATACACTGCTGGTGCTGCCTGGTACATGTACAGATAAATTACACTGCTGGTGCTGCCTGGTACATGTACAAATAAAATACACTGCTGGTGCTGCCTGGTACATGTACAGATAAATTACACTGCTGGTGCTGCCTGGTACATGTACAGATCAATTACACTGCTGGTGCTGCCTGGTACATGTTCCAATTCAAATACACTGCTGGTGCTGCCTGGTACATGTACAGATCAATTGCACTGCTGGTGCTGCCTGGTACATGTAGAGATCAAATACACGGCTGGTGTTGCCTGGTACATGTACAGATCAAATACACTGTTGGCGATGCCTGGTACATGTACAGATCAAATACACGGCTGGTGCTGCCTGGTACATGTACAGATCAAATACACTGCTGGCGCTGCCTGGTACATGTACAGATCAAATACACTGCTGGTGCTGCCTGGTACATGTACAGATCAATTACACTGCTGGTGCTGCCTGGTACATGTACAGATCAAATACACTGCTGGAAGTCAGATTAAGCCGTTAACATGTCCTAATAATTTGAGAAGATTGCTCAGACAACCAGGTGTTTTAATCGGCGTATGCTTACTACCATTATAACCTTACGCTGATTAAGATAAGAAGAGTAAGGTGTTTACATGACTAATGCCATACTCAGTTTGATATTTCATTACTAGTGTGCATGTAAACATACACAATGTTGATACCTGTCCATCTCTCCTACAGGTGTTCTGTGTGAGATCAACGAGGATGACTGTGCTCCTCCTCTGCGGCTGCGCGGAACTCCTCCTAAGTGTCTGAACAACGGTACCTGTGTGGACAGAGTGGGGGGCTACCGCTGTAACTGTCCCCCTGGCTTCACTGGAGAAAGGTGTGAGGGGGACATCAACGAGTGTCACTCCAACCCCTGCAGCCCCGCCAACAGTCTGGACTGCATCCAGCTCCCCAACGACTACCAGTGTGTCTGCAAATCCAGCTTCACAGGTAAGGAGGGTGCGCGTGTGTGTATAGTCGTATTGCTGTGTAATAAATGTGTGTGTTTGTATCTGTTTGCGCCACTCTAACGTGTGTGTGTGTTATTGTGTGCAGGTCGGCGGTGCCAGAGCAGGTTCAGTGTGTGTGAGTCTCAGCCCTGTCAGAACGGAGGGGCCTGTTCTGTCTCCAGCACCTCAGCACTTGGATACACCTGTACCTGTCAGCTGGTAAGTATCAACATGTCACTGTGGCACACTTTTACCCCGTGTCTAGTCCGCCTGTGGAAACAGCTGATATTTCTACAACCATCTCTGTCTCCCTGAACTTCCCTGCTCACAGAGCATAACCTAGAACCATATGTCAAAGCCCCCTGGATTTATTACAATGCTAACGTCCTGTAGTTGACCACATCTGTTTCTTACCCACACTGACGTTGTATGTGATTGTTCTCCCTCCTCAGGGCTATGCTGGGAACAACTGTGAGAGGAGCATGTCGTGTCGGGAGTTGTCTTGCTATAATGGAGGTAGTTGTGCTCTGACCACGCGGGGCGCCCGCTGTACCTGCCTGACAGGCTATGCCGGGCCCCAGTGCCAGCACCGTAGTAACGAGGGCTGCTCCTCCCAGCCGTGCCGCAACGGAGGCATCTGCACTGAGGAGACCAGCTTCCCCTTCTTCCTCTGCCAGTGTGCCCAAGGCTGGACGGGCAAGCGCTGCGAGCAGGGCAGCACCAGGCTGATAGAGACCCTTCTGCCGCCCGCCTGCCCCCTGGCCGACTGCCACGGCAAGGCCAACGACGGTGTCTGTGACAAGGAGTGCAACACATTCCACTGCCGCTGGGACGGGGGCGACTGCTCGCTGGCGGTGAACCCGTGGGCTCGCTGCACCGACCCGCGCTGCTGGCGTGTTTTCAACAACAGCCAGTGTGACGAGTCGTGCAACAACGCCGACTGCCTCTACGACAACTTTGACTGCAAAAGCAAAGAGAAAATCTGCAAGTAAGTACTCCACCGCCAGCATTCTGTTCTGGACTCTCATTCTTTCACTTTACCCTCTATATGAGACCCTCTAAGCTGATCTCTGTAACTCTCTGTCTCCACCAGTCCCATCTACGAGGCGTACTGCATCGACCACTACGCTGACGGCCGCTGTGACCAGGGCTGTAACTCAGAGGAGTGTGGCTGGGACGGTCTGGACTGTGCAGGGAAGGTTCCAGAGAACCTGGCTGACGGGGTGCTGGTCCTGGTGGTCCTGCTACCCCCGAACGAACTCGTGAATACGGCCCCTGCCTTCCTGCAGAAGCTCAGCGCCATCCTGAGAACCACCCTGCGCTTCCGCCTGGACCACAACGGAGAGCCCATGATCCGACCCTACACCCGCCGAGAGGCGCGCCTCAAACGAGAGCTGCAGCCCCACCAGGAGGTCATTGGGTCCATAGTGTACCTGGAGATAGACAACCGTCTGTGTTCCCAGCGGTCTGACGACTGTTTCCCATCGGCAGACAGTGCAGCAGACTACCTGGGAGCTCTGTCAGCCGTGGAGATGCTCCGCTTCCCCTACCCCATCAAAGAAGTCCGCGGTGAGTAGAAACCCACGGACACTATACCAGGATACAGAATAACGTTACAAACATTTATATATATATATATATATATATGTCATTTCTCCATCAAATACTGTAACCACAGCTCGTACACTAAAGTCCTTGTAATAACATGTAGGTGAGAAGATCCCAGACCCTGTAGACATGCCAGAGTGGGGCAAGCTGATGCTGGTGGGCGTGGCAGCCCTGTTCCTATTGGTCATCCTGGTGGTGGGCGTGCTGATCGGCCGCAGAAA
The DNA here is from genome assembly GCF_057628025.1 of Oncorhynchus mykiss. Taxonomy (NCBI): domain Eukaryota; kingdom Metazoa; phylum Chordata; class Actinopteri; order Salmoniformes; family Salmonidae; genus Oncorhynchus; species Oncorhynchus mykiss. The sequence continues at coordinate 77,932,907 of NC_143033.1, forward strand.
GAGAGAACACAGCACCCTGTGGTTCCCCGAGGGCTTCTTCCCCAAGAAGGAACCCAGCAGCAACAAGAACCGCAGGGAACCCTTAGGCCAGGACGCACTGGGCATGAAGTGAGTAACCACACTGTTGTGTCCTGACTTACAGAACTCCTATGGTGATTCCAAATCAATGTATCTGCTCCACTATGGTATTGTGACTGTGTGTTACCGGTCTCTCTCCAGATACATGCCCAAGACGGTGGAGGAGTCTCTGCTTGGCGACCACAGTGACTCGTGGATCGACACAGACTGCCCCGAGGCCAAGAGACTGAAGGTTGAGGAGCCCAGTATCCTGTCAGACAGTGAAGACACTGTAGACTGTAGACAGTGGACCCAGCACCACCTAGCGGCTGCAGACATCCGCATGCCCCCCTCCATGGCCCTCACCCCGCCCCAGGGAGAGTTCGACCAGGACTGCATGGACGTCAACGTCCGAGGACCTGGTCAGTATTGAAATGAACCACATGGAGCGTTGTTGTGTCATGTGGAGTGTTGTATGTGTCTGGACTGGAATCCTTGAGGCTGTAGTATATCCTTTCAAAAACGCTCCTCCTGATTCGTATTCCCGGTGTTTATTGTTAGTTGCTACGTTTGATCTCTGATCTGTTCCTGTCCGTTGTGTTTTGATTGACACATTGACTGACCCTTCACCTCTCCCGTCCTTCTCCCCTCCAGACGGTTTCACCCCTCTGATGCTGGCGTCGTTCTGCGGAGGCGGTCTGGAGCCCGAGCTCCCCGAGGAGGAGGAGTCAGAGGAGTGTTCCGCCAACATCATCTCTGACCTCATCTACCAGGGCGCCACATTGGCCGCCCAGACGGACCGCACTGGAGAGACCGCCCTTCACCTGGCTGCCCGCTATGCCCGCGCTGACGCCGCTAAGCGGCTGTTGGACGCCGGGGCCGACGCCAACGCGCAGGACAACACAGGGCGCACGCCGCTACACGCTGCCGTGGCCGCCGATGCCCAGGGGGTCTTCCAGGTAAACACACACTGTTCAGATGCTTAATGTTTAAGTTATATCTTCACACTTACTCAATGTATTCCTCTGTCTTTCTATACGCAGCATTACACATGTAAGACTTGACTTGGCTACTGCTTACGGTTTCCCACTTGCTGAGTAGACTGTTGTGTCATCTGCCAGACTGACATGGTATTTCTCCCTGTCTGTCCTGGTTAGATTCTGATCCGAACCCGGGCTACAGACCTGGACTCTCGTATGTACGACGGCTCCACCGCCCTGATCCTGGCTGCCCGCCTGGCCGTAGAGGGCATGGTGGAGGAACTCATCACCTGCCACGCAGACATCAACGCTGTCGACGAACTGGGTACGTGATTGGCTAAACTAGTGTGTGAGTGTGTGTGTGTTGAAGAGAGAGTTGATGCAGTTGAATGGTGATGCTGTGTTTCGTGGTAGCGGTAGGATGAGTAACAACCGTGTGTGTTCCTCCCATCCCAGGTAAATCTGCTCTGCACTGGGCAGCTGCTGTCAACAACGTGGAGGCCACCATGGCCCTGCTGAAGAACGGAGCCAACAAAGACATGCAGGACCTCAAGGTACACACAGCCCTCCACCTATATCTACAACTGTCAGCTCCCCACAGTCATACAGTCTGGAATATTTAGAGATATTGAGGAGCCAACATGTCTATCTCTCTCTCTCTCTCTGTATATTAGGAGGAGACGCCTCTCTTCCTGGCGGCGCGTGAGGGTAGTTGTGAGGCGGTCAAGGTCCTCCTGGCCCACTTCGCCAACAGGGAGATAACCGACCATATGGACCGTCTGCCTCGGGACATCGCCCAGGAGAGAATGCACCATGACATCGTTCAGCTGCTGGATGAGTACAACACAGTGAGGAGCCCCCAGGGCCACGGAGGGGCCCCACACCACCTGGCTGGGGGACACACCCTGTCCCCCCTCATGTGCCCCCCCAGCGCCTTCATGCCCGGCCTGAAGAACACCCCCCAGGGGAAGAAGAGTCGCCGCCCCGGGGCAAAGGGTTCAGGTCTGGGAGGGCAGCATGCCCAGAACCTGAAGGATTCAGCTAAGGCCCGCAACAAGAAGCTGACCCTGGACATGCAGAGCGCCCTGCTGGAGAGCTCTGTCACACTGTCCCCTGTCGACTCCCTGGACTCCCCCCGCGGAGGGGCCAACAACGCCGGCTACATCACCAACCCCTGCTCCCCGGTCGCCATGCCCTCCTCGGGGCTCTTCCACTCCTCCATGTCGGTGCCCAGCACTCCCATGGTGCACAACAGCATGATGGACGGCTCTGGTCCATTCGCTGTGTCTCTGGCCCAGCTCAACGACCTGGGAGATGGAGGCATGTCCATGCAGGGCCGCGTGTCCATGGCCAGCCAGGTCAACCAGGGCCCCCACGGCTACGTGCTCAACGCCGGCCAGCTGGGGCTCAACATGGGCCTGGTGAGCCCTGTCAGCGTGCCCTTCGACTGGCACAGCCGCATGCCCTCCTCCTCCCAGTGCGGGGGACAGGTGGTGAATCTGGTCCACAGCAGCCAGGCGGGCATGCACCCTCAGAGCCCCATGCAGCAGCAGCAGAACAGCCTCATGATGCAGCAGCACCAGCAGCATCAGCAGCACCTGTACCGCAGTGCCCAGCAGGCCATGCTGCAGCCCACGCCTGTCATTGCCAGCACGCCCATCTCCCTCAGCCCCGTCAAGCTGCCATCCATCGCAGAGCAGCAGCTCCACAACCACTCCATGGCCAGCCAGCAGAGCCTCCGCATGGGCACCTCCTCCCCATCCACCCCCCAGACGACACAGCCCCCTCCAGCCTTCTTCCAGCAGCAGCAGCAGCAGCCTCCTCAGTCCCAGCCAGCCCCTCAGCCCACCTCTCCACAGGCCTCCCAGGCCCCTCCTCCCCAGGCCAGTGGCAGCACTGCAGGCTTGGAGGACTACCCCACCCCGCCCTCCCAGCACAGCTACTCCTCCACCCTGGATGCCACTCCCAAGCATTACCTCCGCCTGTCCAGCGAGCATCCCTACCTGACCCCCTCCCCAGAGTCGCCCGAGCCCTGGTCCAGCCCCTCCCCCCACTGTGTGTCTGATTGGTCAGACTCCACCCCCAGCCCGGCGGTGGCCGGTCCTGCCCAAACCCAGATCCCACATGTCCAGGAGTCCAACGGCAAGATGCAGGTGTTTGCATGAACCCCCAAGGCACCTGGTTAACAGAGACCTGCCTGGGGGAGAGGAGAGAGGAGACGACTGGCTGTAAAGGCCTGTGTGTCTGGAGTTTATGCGTCAGCCTGGTTCCAAGATTTCCATTGGATTTGGATTGACTGTGTTTTATCACGAGGACCGTCTGCTAGTGTTGTTTGCAGAGAAAGAGTAAAGGGAAATGTGTTGTCTGGATATAAAAGATCAGACAATTTAATGAAGTAAGACTTATTCTGTCACAGATGGACTTGTTTTTTTATTATTATAAAAAGTATATGAAGAAAACGAAGTCTTTCATTTCAAAGACTTAGGGATGCTCTCCTGAAAAACTAACAAACTCTTAAAAAGTAGATAAAAGAAAGAAAAAAGCAACAATGTTGAAGGGAATTCCTTTATTTTTATTTATTGTTTTTTTGTGTTTCTCAGAACTGCCTTTTCAGGTGTTTTCTCAGCCTCATTCTGTCCTGTCCTCTCACACAGTGTTTCACACTCACCTGTTACATGTCTTGGGCTCACCTGGGTCCAGTGGTGTTACAAGGAAAACGACTAGTGATTCAGTCTCTCTCCACCCAGCCCACCACCACCACCGGTGTCTAACACTCTGTAGGCAGATCAACATGGGGTTCAGATAGAAAGAGGAAGAGGTCTCACCTCTCTTGACTGATGTTATTTATTTAGGCCAACAGGTAAAACGATCAGATTGGCTTGGGAACAAATATGTACTCTTTTAAGTTGGCTGTCATTAGGGATATTATGTTCTGATTTGATGAACTAGAAAAAAAGGACTGACTACATTCCGTAGAAGTATTATGTGTAAGAATGTAGAATGATGGGCGTCTCTGAAGCACTTGACGGGACAAAGTGTTGGGAGGGAGGGTGATCGTGAGGTGGGGTTCTGACACTGCAATGAGGCACTCTGCTTATCCACACACAACAGCCAGGAAGGCATTTAAACATTCATTACAGTACGTACATTGGCCAGTGTTCAGTCAGACAGACAACTAAACAGAAACAGTGACGTGTTCAAGTTTCAACTTCCCATTGACTTAAGCCACATTCTCCCCCAGGCCGTCTGCGTGTCAGTCCCAGGCCGTCTGCGTGTCAGTCCCAGGCCGTCTGCGTGTCAGTCCCAGGCCGTCTGCGTGTCAGTCCCAGGCCGTCTGCGTGTCAGTCCCAGGTCGTCTGCGTGTCAGTCCCAGGCATGGCTCGAGTCATCCTAGTCATTAGTCTCATTGGTCCTGGTCTAAAGGGCTTGCCCCCCCAGTCTGCCATTACTACTTCAGTCATGCAGCTTGTTTTCACTCATTCTGAACATTCATTCAGATGAGGGCATTATTATGTCAATTCTAAAATCAGCCTGTCACTGCCCTTTAGTTTTGGTTTTAACTCAGTTATGTGTTTGTTTTTTTATATACTGTATATGTGTTGACACCATGGTTACTTTTTTGAACATCTCCTCGGTGTACTAAGCTATGTTTATCAGCTGCTATTCCTTTACCACTCCCCTGCAAACATTCCTGCATGTTGCCTGTCAGTGTGATCGCATGTTTTTGACTGCTTCTATTCTAGTTCTTTGACCACTGGTCCTGTTTTTGTGTAGCCTGAGTCCCACATCTATGTGTGCTCTCTTGCCGACTCCGTTGCTGTCATTGTTATGCGTGTAAGACCGCACACATAGATCTGGGACTCAGGCTAGCTGTCGCGTTGGCCAATAGAAGCACATTCTCTTGCGGTTCCATTGGTAATTGAGGTGTTGGTATGTTTTCCTGCGGTTCAGTTACGAATAAGTCTGTGGACTGATTCTAACTCTGGTGCGCTCCAGTCGTAGTCAGTCAGTCGGTCAGTGTGAGGGCCTGGCTGGTGGGTTGGGACTGTTAGTGCTCTGTCACTCCTTAGGGTGGTGCTATACTACAGCATGCAGAGGAGCGTTCCCCTGCATCTTTAGCAGCTTGCACCCCACTAGCCACGGAGAGGACATTTACATATGACTTGTTAGAAGACGTGGAAGGAGAGAGAACACTACTATGTAGTGCTGCACCCCCCTACTGTAGCTCTTTACTATGGATGTCACTCCCCAGGGATCCAACTAACCCTCACAAGACCACTGCTGCTCCCTGGATAGGATACTCACTACTGGGAAAGCCAATCAGATCCTCCTCCCCTGTTCGATTTCATTACTATGTTTCCTTCACTGGTCCAAGCCTGTTCACTATAACCAGCTACTACAGTACAGTCAGACCTGGGAGGTTTCTGGGTTGGACTGATACTAGGTTCAGATTCCAGTTCAGGGTTCATTTAGTGAAGTGTTTATTTGTTGTCCTTTGATTTCCTTTCCTGGCGACACTACTATGCTCTGTCTGTACATTTCAGATATCCCAACTTCTGTCTGTAAATAATGTTTGTCCTGGGTAGATCTACTTGTTTAAGATGCATCTTGTGTTTCTAAAAAATTATTATGTACTAAAAAGGACAAAAAGAAAATGTACTTCCTTTTAGGATTATTGTGAAAATTGAGGATGTGACTGATATTTTATTGGTCTTGTATTATTAGAAGTCATAGATATTTTCTATCATTATTATTAATTCCTATACTTGTTTAAAAGTAGTTTAAAAATCATTGTACATAAAAACTGTTCCACAATGTTTCTTTCTACAGACAAAAGTTGTAAAATAAGTCACTTCTAATAAAAACTGTAGGGAACTACATTTCTGTGTATCTTTTTGCATTCATCGTATTTTCACACATTTATATTTGACTTATAATAATGTACTAATTATTAAGTATCGCATGGGAATAGAGCAAATCGTTTCAAATGTAGAATATGATGTTGATTGCCGTTTTAGTGGATGGTTAAAGGCATCGCCTTTACAGCCTTCCTGAGACCTAGAAGTACTGTCTCCCTGGGTTTAGAAATGCCTTAGCATTTCTGGGTCAGTAGTATTGACAGTACCTCTTGAGTACGTTGTTACGGCGCTGAGAGTTGTGAGTTCGTGCCCATGCCGGGTGGAATTTCCACTCTGTCACAATTGCACAAAAGTAAATGAGTCTACAAGGAGGGACAGGCCTGTTCTTTAAATGGTATAAACCTGAACTTCCAAAGACCTTGCTATTCATAATTATCCTCCATTTCAACGTTAATCTCGAAGCGAGGAAGGATCACAACTTTGGACAACTTCCCTAAGGTCATTTTATCCTATCAGAGAAATAATGAAGGTGAGATTGGTTACCTTGAATAGGGGGTGTGGATTTATTATTCTATAATAATGTCTTTAAGTTAAAGTTGACATTTATTGCAGGCTTTGGATGTGCTCATTCTACTACTCCCAGTGGCAATCAATACTCTACCATATGATATCATGCCAGTGTATTGTGTTGATGTGTATAGAAGGGGCTTTGGACACAGTGGTGTGTACACCATCTACCCTGCAGGAACAAGCTGTGAGGACCAACCTGAGGGGGGGAAATGGACAGTGTGTACACCATCTACCCTGCAGGAACAAGCTGTGAGGACCAACCTGAGGGGGGAAATGGACAGTGTGTACACCATCTACCCTGCAGGAACAAGCTGTGAGGACCAACCTGAGGGGGGGGAAATGGACAGTGTGTACACCATCTACCCTGCAGGAACAAGCTGTGAGGACCAACCTGAGGGGGGGGAAATGGACAGTGTGTACACCATCTACCCTGCAGGAACAAGCTGTGAGGACCAACCTGAGGGGGGGGAAATAGACAGTGTGTACACCATCTACCCTGCAGGAACAAGCTGTGAGGACCAACCTGAGGGGGGGGAAATGGACAGTGTGTACACCATCTACCCTGCAGGAACAAGCTGTGAGGACCAACCTGAGGGGGGGGGGGGAATGGACAGTGTGTACACCATCTACCCTGCAGGAACAAGCTGTGAGGACCAACCTGAGGGGGGGGGAAATAGACAGTGTGTACACCATCTACCCTGCAGGAACAAGCTGTGAGGACCAACCTGAGGGGGGGGGGAATGGACAGTGTGTACACCATCTACCCTGCAGGAACAAGCTGTGAGGACCAACCTGAGGGGGGGGGAAATAGACAGTGTGTACACCATCTACCCTGCAGGAACAAGCTGTGAGGACCAACCTGAGGGGGGGGGGAATGGACAGTGTGTACACCATCTACCCTGCAGGAACAAGCTGTGAGGACCAACCTGAGGGGGGGGGAAATAGACAGTGTGTACACCATCTACCCTGCAGGAACAAGCTGTGAGGACCAACCTGAGGGGGGGGGAAATAGACAGTGTGTACACCATCTACCCTGCAGGAACAAGCTGTGAGGACCAACCTGAGGGGGGGGAAATAGACAGTGTGTACAGTGACTAGACCTTTTGTTTATAGTCTTTTGAGCTTCATCACAGTGTGTTTCACTACCACTACCTCAGGGCTCAATCCATGTTGTTGTTTGCTCAATTATCCTTTGAAGTAGAGAATGTTATCAACCTGGAGAGATGGATAAACATTCCCCTTCTGTGGAACATCTCATATTTCTGTGGAAAATCTCAAAATGCCCATCTATTCCAGGTGTTCCAGGAGAGAAAGGATGGGACAGTGAACTTTTACCATGGATGGGACCAATACAGGAGTGGGTTTGGGCAGTCATCTGGAGAGTACTGGTTAGGTAAGAGCATGACTCACTTGACACATTTGAAATGTCTATGCTGAGATACGAAATGCATTAAATGTCTATTCATGTCTATTATTACTATCTTTAGTACTCACCTTGTGTTATGTTCTCCACCAACACCTTGTGCTCTCCCTCAGGCCTAGAAAACACCCATCTCCTCACTCAGAGGAAGAAGTATGAGTTGAAGGTGGATCCGGAGGACTTTGAAGGGGCTAAAGCCCACGTGCAGTACTCCTCCTTCTCTGTCCACTCTGAGCATGAAGGATACAAGCTGCATTTAAGTGGCTTCAAAGATGGAGCCTAAAGAACATTTACATTTCTCCTCCTTTCCCGTGAAACAACAGTATTACAAATCTGAAAGGACTACTTGGTCGATACAGTCTGAAGAAAGTTATACTGTAAATGGAAATGTGGAACAATCCCTTGCATTTCAGGAAAATCTATGGGATGAACACAATGGGCAGAAGTTCTCCATCTTCGACAAAGACCAGGGCACTCACGCTTCAAACGGTGCTAAATCACATCTAGGAGGATGGTGATATGGAGAATGCCACAGTGTCAATCCCAACGGGGTATATCTGTGGGGCGACTCAATCTATGGTATTGGTATCAACTGGATGTATTGGAAAGGTTATAAATACTCTTTAAACGCCATTGAAATTAAGATAAGGCCTGTGGTATAAGTTCAGAACCTCTCACACTTTGCATTCAAATATTACCTTTCAAGTTATGAAAATATTTGGAAAGCCACTGAAGTTTAAACATTTTAAAGCTAATAAATTGAAGGGAAAAAAGCTTTGTCTCGTTTTATTGAAGTGTTGCCAGTCTTACCGTAAACCTTCATTACACTGTTAAAATACAGTAGTAACACACTAATATCCTCTAAAAGCTGGAGGAACAGTTGCAGGAGTCCCGATTGGTCTGAGACACACTGAGCCCTTAGTTCGTACGGCTAGGTTACCGGGTTTGATTAGAGGCCCACAAACATCAGTCCTTAACTTGTCTCATCTCAGTCTCATCTTTGTTGAGCACAGTCATTGATAGTTTAAGAAGTGGTTATGAATGTTCATAAGGAAGGTTTCTGGTCTGAGGCGTGGGTCTTTTACTAAGGATTTATCAGGAAGGTCTCAACAGTACTCTTTTGTTGTGTCTATACACAAACACTCTCTTCTCTGTATATATCAATGATGTTGCTCTTGCGGCTGGTGATTCTCTGATCCACCTCTACGCAGACGACACCATTCTGTATACTTCTGGCCCCTCCTTGGACACTGTGTTAACTAACCTCCAGACGAGCTTCAATGCCAAACAACTCTCCTTCCGTGGCCACCAACTGCTCTTAAACGCAAGTAAAACTAAATGCATGCTATTCAACCGATCACTGCCCGCACCTGCTCGCCCGTCCAGCATCACTACTCTGGACGGCTCTGACTTAGAATACGTGGACAACTACAAATACCTGGGTGTCTGGTTAGACTGTAAACTCTCCTTCCAGACTCACATTAAGCATCTCCAATCCAAAATTCAATCTAGAATCGGCTTCCTATATCGCAACAAAGCATCCTTCACTCATGCTGCCAAACATACCCTCGTAAAACTGATCATCCTACCAATCCTCGACTTCGGTGATGTCATCTATAAAATAGCCCCCAACACTCTACTCAACAAACTGTATGCAGTCTATCACAGTGCCATCCGTTTTGTCACCAAAGCCCCATACACTACCCACCATTGCGACCTGTACGCTCTCGTTGGTTGGCCCTCACTTCATACTCGTCGCCAAACCCACTGGCTACAGGTTATCTACAAGTCTTCGCTAGGTAAAGCCCAGCCTTATCTCAGTTCACTGGTCACCATAGCAGCACCCACTCGTAGCACGCGCTCCAGCAGGTACATCTCACTGGTCACCCCCAAAGCCAATTCCTCCTTTGGTCGTCTTTCCTTCCAGTTCTCTGCTGCCCATGACTGGGAATGACTAGCAGAGAAGAGAAGGGGGCTTGTCCACTGCAGACTGGAGTCACTCAATGACTCACGCCTTCTGCTCTCTCTATCCCCCTATCTCTCCTCATTAGGTTATTCACTCTGTCTCTCCAACCTTCTGCTCTCTCTATCCCCCTATCTCTCCTCACTAGGTTATTCACTCTGTCTCACCAACCTTCAGCTCTCTCTTTCCCCCTATCTCTCCTCACTAGGTTATTCACTCTGTCTCTCCAACCTTCTGCTCTCTCTATCCCCCTATCTCTCCTCACTAGGTTATTCACTCTGTCTCTCCAACCTTCTGCTCTCTCTATCCCCCTATCTCTCCTCACTAGGTTATTCACTCTGTCTCTCCAACCTTCTGCTCTCTCTATCCCCCTATCTCTCCTCACTAGGTTATTCACTCTGTCTCTCCAACCTTCTACTCTCTCTATCCCCCTATCTCTCCTCACTAGGTTAATCACTCTGTCTCTCCAACCTTCTGCTCAATTGGAGCTCTTCCCCGTCCTCTTCTGCAACATGCGCAGCAGCCCCAGACTGGCAGTGAATAGACTGTCGTGCTTGAATAGCAGCTTATAAAAGGTGTCCAGGGGTAGACGACCGGTAGGGTCTGCGTGCTTCAGGGCAGTCATGGGCATGTACACACGGTTGGTCTGGTGGCGAAACGGAGGCTCCTTCGCTGTCATCAGTTGAAGTGTTTGCTGCAAGAGAGTAGAGTAGAGCGATTAGTCCCATTTAGCCACCAAAGGATGAGATCTTGAGACTGCATACCAAATAATACTAGGATAGTAGTCACAAAATATAAGATAGTGACATAACAGAGTGTTATCTCTGCTATTTCCTCGGGTGTCTGTGTGAGAGAGTTGAACACCTTCCTAGAGTAGGGCAGGTAGATCTCACGGAAGATCCTAGCAGTCTCCTCGTCTGCCCCCGCGAGGTCCATCTTCTCAGCGTCCTCGTACACCTTCCTCTCAAATTCTGTCCCCACCGGACCAGGCTCCACTAGAGTCATCCTCAGAGTGGAAGGACAGATGGACAGAGCAGGGAGAGGGACAGATGGACAGAGCAGGGAGAGGGACAGATGGACAGAGCGGGGAGAGGGACAGATGGACAGAGCAGGAAGAAGGACAGATGGACAGAGCAGGGAGAGGGACAGATGGACAGAGCAGGGAGAAGGACAGATGGACAGAGGAGGGAGAAGGACAGATGGACAGAGCAGGGAGAAGGACAGATGGACAGAGCCGGGAGAAGGACAGATGGACAGAACCGGGAGATGGACAGAGCCGGGAGAAGGACAGATGGACAGAGCCGGGAGAAGGACAGATGGACAGAGCAGGGAGAAGGACAGATGGACAGAGCAGGGAGAAGGACAGGTGAACAGAGCAGGGAGAAGGACAGATGGACAGAGCCGGGAGAAGGACAGATGGACAGAGCAGGGAGAAGGACAGATGGACAGAGCAGGGAGAAGGACAGATGAACAGAGCAGATGGACAGAGCATGGAGATGGACAGATGGACAGAGCGGGGAGAAGGACAGATCAGGGAGAAGGACAGGTTGACAGAGCAGGGAGAGATAAAGGACCACTGTTTAACTGAGGGAATCCTCCTGCTTGCACATGCATGTGCGATCAGCTATTCCCTATCTCAGGCTAATCATCTACATGAAAACATAACCTGCGGGTTCACTGTCGGGGCATTAGGGCAAAGTCTTTTTACTGCTGAATGTTGGTTTAGTTACTGATGTATGACTCATCTGAAGTGATGTGGCTGGATCTCCTTAAATATAGACTCACTTCACACTGAACTTCATGGCTTGTACTGCTAGACTCTCACAGAACCCCTCCACAGCAAACTTTGAAGCAGAGTAGACATCATTGAAGAGTAGCCCTGCCAATACAATCCATTCATTCGTTTTAATGTAAGATTCTATAGGGATAAGTTTAGGAAGTAAACACTGTTTAAAGCAAAGTGAACAGTCACATACCGACGACCGAGCAGCAGCTAGCCCGATGACCTAACTGGGTCATGTCATTTTGCAAACTATGGCTGCTCTACTGGGAGTTGTAGTTCTTCGTCGGCAATTTACATAAGTTTTAAATCGTTGGTTTAGGAGATTGGGCTGGTGATTCCTTGACTCAGTTCTCTTAGGTGTGACAGAGTGGTGGGGCCGGTGGGGGTTGTGCTACATTCGTTAAAGAGAGGATGGCATACAGAGTATTGGAGATACAGGAATTGGAATGTGTAGGAGGAATAGAAATAAAGTTGAAGTCGGAAGTTTACATACACTTTGTCATTAAAACTCGTTTTTCAACTACTCCACAATTTCTTTTTTAACAAACTATAGTTTTGGCAAGTCGGTTAGGACTTTATGCATGATACAATTCATTTTTCCAACAATTGTTTACAGACAGATTATTGAATTTATAATTAATTCACTGTATCACAATTCCAGTGGGTCAGCAGTTTACATACACTAAATTGACTGTGCCTTTAAACAGCTTGGAAAATTCCAGAAAAATCATGTCATGGCTTTAGACGCTTCTGATAGGCTAATTGACATCATTTGAGTCAATTGGAGGTGTACCTGTGGATGTATTTCAAGGCCTACCTTCAAACTTAGTGCCCCTTTGCTTGACATCATGGGAAAATCTAAAGAAATCAGCCAAGACCTCAGAAACAACATTGTAGACTCCACAAGTCTGGTTCATCCTTGGGAGCCATTTCCAAACGCCTGAAGGTACCATGTTCATCTGTACAAACAATAGTACGCAAGTATAAACACCATGGGACCATGCAGCCGTCATACCACTCAGAAAGGAGACGAGTTCTGTCTCTTAGAGATGAATGTACTTTGGTGCGAAAAGTGCAAATCAATCGCAGAACAACAGCAAAGGACCTTGTGAAGATGCTGGAGGAAACAGGTACAAAAGTATCTATATCCACAGTAAAATTAGTCCTATATCGACATAACCTGAAAGGCTGCTCAGCAAGGAAGAAGCCACTGCTCCAAAACCGCCATAAAAAAAGCCAGACTATGGTTTTCAACTGCACATGGGGACAAAGATTGTACCTTTTGGAGAAATGTCCTCTAGTCTGATGAAACAAAAATATAACTGTTTGGCCATAATGACCATCGTTATGTTTGTAGAAAAAAGGAGGAGGCTTGCAAGCCGAAGAACACCATCCCAACCGTGAAGCACGGGGGTGGCAGCATCATGTTGTGGGGGTGCTTTGCTGCAGGAGGGACTGGTACACTTCACAAAACAGATGGCATCTTGTGGAAGGAAAATTATGTGAATATATTGAAGCAACATCTCAAGACATCAGTCAGGAAGTTAAAGCTTGGTTGCAAATGCGTCTTCCAAATGGACAATGACCCCAAGCATACTTCCAAAGCTGTTGCAAAATGGCTCAAGGACAACAAATGCAAGGTATTGGAGTGGCCATCACAAAGCCCTAACCTCATAGAAAATGTGTGGGCTGAACTGAAAAAGCGTGTGCGAGCAAGGAGGCCTAGAAACCTGACTCATTTACACCAGCTCTGTCAGTAGTAATGGGCCAAAATTCACCCAACTTATTATGGGAAGCTTGTAGAAGGCTACCTGAAACGTTTGACCCAAGTTAAACAATTTAAAGGCAATGCTACCAAATACTAATTGCGTTTATGTAAACTTCTGACCCACTGGGAATGTGATGAAAGAAATAAAAGCTGAAATAAATCATTCTCTCGACTAGTATTCTGACATTTCACATTCTTAAAATAAAGTGGTGATCTGTCACGAGAATTTTCAATCCTAATGATAATAACTATCAGTCAATAGCTCTGACCAATTCCCGAGGTTTGTAAGACCATGGGTTTAATAATAATTAGTCAAAGACTCAGCTTATGCAAAAAGATAGTACCGTTTATTCAGAGAACGTTCTAAAGTCAAGAATACAAAAACATCAATTTTATAGCTGCGCACATACAGTAGGTATCCTACGCACATACATACACACAAACAGTAGGTGAGTTTTATCCTTCTCCATAGTTCTCACAACTGTGTATCACTACCTAACCGACAGTTCCATTCCCCCGAGATTAGGGAGACCTTGAGAAGTACTCCCTGTCCTCTCCCAAGTCTCTCAGAGGCCTAGCCAGGTCAGTTCAAACACAGTTTTAATTGTTCTTCGGTATTTTACTAGGCACACACACGCAAGTTCAAATCCTAAACTATGCCTTGCTCAGACAGTCTGTGTTTTTCCACTATACAGATACATTGCTTAACCTAATTCTGACTAAAACTACACACATCATCAGATTATAATTGTATGATTCTAATCAATTTCACACAGTTATAAGGGTTCAGAGTGGAATTATTTTATCATGATCCTAACTTTTTACTAGGATTAAATGTCAGATATTGTGAAACTGAGTTTAAATGTATTTGGCTAAGATGCATGTAAACTTCCAACTTCAACTGTATGTAGGAATAGGGGTAATATTGTAATAGTTCACTTCTATAACCCCTGCAAACCTCTCTGGTTAGCAAAGTTAAAGGGATTGATAGGACCTGTAGGGGTAGAAGCTAATATGGTGTGATTTTAATAACCATAATGAAGATGACAATGGGAGTACTTTTGAATAATGTATGGATAACAGTGGATTAGTGTGTGTTATTGACGGGAGGGAGACGAGAATCAATGTGGCGAGAGTCAATGCTCGGACTTGGCATTGGTATCTGCAGCGGTGGCAGGGAGGTGTGAATGAATGGGAAGTGATGAGAGAAACCACGGTAGGGAGTTATCGTTTTCCGTGTGTGGGTGTGTGTGCATGCGTGCGTGTGCGCGTGCGGGAAGTGGTGTTGGAGGGCCAGTAGGAGGCACCCTTTCCTCTGGTCTCAACAAATATCCCAATGCCTCAAGGTCATTGCCTTGTGTATGGTGCTGTCTTTCGGATGGGACGTTAAATGGCTGTCCTGACTCTCTGTGGTCACTAAAAGATCTCATGGCATTTATCGTAAGAGTAGATGTGTTAACACTGGTGTCTTGGCTAAATTCACAATCTGGCTCTCATACCATCATGGCCACCTAATCATCCCCAGCTTACAATTGGCTCATTCATCCCCCCTCCTCTCTCGTAACTATTCCCCAGGTTGTTGCTGTAAATGAGAATGTATTCTCAGTCAACTTACCGGGTAAAATAAAAAAAATAACATAAGGTGGTGCTTTGAGAAAGCTAACTGGAAGATGTTAGTACCTGTGTGACCGTGTGGGACAAACGTGATCAATGGAGGGGTCTGTGAAGGAGTGCACCGAGGCAGTAATGTCTGTAATTATATCAGCTGCCGATGTGACTGTTCCAGTGTGTGTCATGAAGTATCAAAGAAAGAGAGCGATGGCCAGAAGAATGATTAAGACAGTGAAAGGGGAGGCATGGTGTGAATTTTGCTCCACTATTGGTATCGGGGCCAAAATTGGTGAGGTTTGGAAGAAAAATGTAAAAATAATTGGGAAGGGTTAAACTGCTGAAATTCCAGTGTTGGTAGAAGGAAACGTCACAGCTGTATCAAGTGAAGAAAAGGCGAATGTCCTAGGAGGTGTTTGCAGCGGTTCATAGATGTGAGTACCTGTGTGATGGGAGTAAGAGGAGACGTAGGGAAAAGTTAAAGGAGCATGGCAATGTCTTACAGAGAAAAGGGGAGTCAGGAGAAGCTATGGATGTTTGAGATGCCAAGGGTGTTGGGAGGGCTGCGGGCAGACTGCTCTTGAAGATAGGGTGTGTTATGTGATGTTTAAGCATGCACCAGACAGTGTGTTGGAAGCAGTGTTAGGGTTGTATAATAAGGTGTGGCGGACTGGGGTGATACCTGCTGGGTGGAAACGTGAGCTGGTGTTGCCCTTTGTAAAACCAGGTAAAGATCCCGCTAGTGCGGGCAGTTACAGGCCTACTGCGCTGTCATCCAACATGTGTTAATTGATGGAAAAGATCATAGTGAGTAGGATGATGTATTTCTTGGAAGTTAAGGGTTTGATGAGCGTAGCACAGAGTGGGTTCAGGAGAGGGCGGTCTGCCATGGATGCCATGAACACTCATCACCTTAAAGAGGTGATGAGTGTTGTGTATTTTGACATTGAGAAAGCTTATGATACCATGTGGAGGGAAGGGTTGTTGATCAAGTTGCGTGCATTGGGCATTGAGGGACATCTGTATAACTGGATCATGGACTTCCTGTTCGATTGAGTCATACGGGTGAGGGTGGGGTCAGAATTGTCAATGGGGTTTGAAGTGGACAATGGTACTCTTCAGGGAAGTGTGGTTAGTCTGGTGTTGTTCACCCTGATGATAGATGACATGTTTAAGGAGCTGAGACAGGGAGTGAGTGTGGCCTTGTATGCCGATGATTGGGCTGTGTGGAAGAGAGGTGGGAATGTGAAATATGTGATGAGGAAGTTACAGGAAGTTGTGGGAGTAGTGGAAGATTGGTATCTAACATGAGGGTTTAGAATGTCTGTGGCCAAGTCCGGGTTTATGGTATATTCTAGGAGGAAGGCTAAAAACGTAAGGCTGAAAATATATGGTACACTCTTAAAAAAAAGGGTTCCAAAAGGGTTATTCGGCTGTTCCCATAGGATAACCCTTTTTGGTTCCAGGTAGAACCATTTTGGGTGCCATGTAGAACCCTCGGTGGAATGGGTTCTATAGTGCATTTGGAAAGTATTCAGACCCCTTGACTTTTTCCAGATTTTGTTACGTTACAGCCTTATTCTAAATATATTAAATATTTTTTTCCTTCTCAACAATCTACACACAATACTCCATAATGAAAAAGTGGAAACAGGTTTTTAGAAGTATTTGCAAGTTTAAAAAACAGAAATAACTTATTTACATAAGTAGACAGACCCTTTGCTGTGAGACTTGAAATTGAGCTCAGGTGCATCCTGTTTCCATTGATCATCCTTGAGATGTTTCTACAACTTGATTGGAGTCCACCTGTGGTAAATTCAATTGATTGGACATGATATGGAAAGGCACACATCTGTCTATATAAGGTCCCACAGTTGATAGTGCATGTCAGAGAAAAAAACAATCCATGAGATCGAAGGAATTGTCTGTAGACCTCTGAGAAAGGATTGTGTCGAGGCACAGATCTGGGGAAGGGTACCAAAATGTCTGCAGCATTGAAGATCCCCAAGAACACAATGGCCTGCACCATTCTTAAATGGAAGAAGTTTGGAATCACCAATACTCTTCCCAGAGCTTGTCACCCAGCCAAACTGAGCAATTGGGGGAGAAGGGCCTTGGTCAGGGAGGTGATTAAGAACCTGATGGTGACTCTGAAAGAGCTCCAGATTTCCTCCGTGGAGACGGGAGAACCTTCCGGAAGGACAACCATCTCTGCAGCACTCCACCAATCAGGCCTTTATGGTAGTGGACAGACGGAAGCCACTCCTCAGGAAAAGGAGGAGAAAAGGCCTCTAAAAGACTCTCAGACCATGAGAAACAAGATTCTCTGGTCTGATGAAACCAATATTGAGCTATTTGTCCTGAATACGAAGCATCAAGTCTGGACAAACCTAGCACCTTCCCTACGGTGAAGCATTTTCAGCGGCAGGGACGAGAAGACTAGTCAGGATCGAAGGGAAAGATGAATGGAGCAAAGTACAGAGAGATCCTTTATGAAAATCTGCTCCAGAGTGCTCAGGACCTCAGGCTGGGGCGAAGGTTCACCTTCCAACATGATAACGACCCTAAGCACACACCCAAGACAACGCAGGAGTGTCTTCGGGACAAGTCTCTGAATGTCCTTGAGTGGCACAGCCAGATCCCAAAGGTGCTTTAACAAAGTACTGAGTAAAGGGTCTGAATACTTATGTAGTTGTAATATCAGTTTTTTAGTTTTGATACATTTGCAAAAAAATGGAAAAAAAACTGTTTTTGCTTTGTCATTATGGGGTATTGTGTGTGGATTGATGAGAAAAAAAAAACAATTTAATACATATTTGAATAAGGCTGTAATGTAACAAAATGTGGAACGGTCAATGGGTCTGAATACTTTACGAACGCACTGTGTATGGAACCCAAAGGGGTTCTGACTTGAACCAAAAGGGTTCTACCTGGAACCAAGAATTGTTCTTCAAAGTGTTATCCTATGGGGACAGCCGAAGAACCCTTTTAGGTTCTAGATAGCACCTTTTTTTCTAAGAGTGTAGGGTGTCTGAGTTTAAGTATTTAGGTATGTGGTTTGATGAGAGGCTTACGTGGAAGAGACATGTTGAGTATATTGAAATTAAGTGTAGGAAGGTGCTGAACCTCATGAGGGCAGTGGCAGGATATTGAGGGCAGTGGCAGGATATTTATTGGGGGTCGAATAAACAAACACTGTTGTATTTGTACCAGGCGCTGATCAGGTCATCTGTGGATTATGGGGGCTTTGTATATGGATCGGAAGCCAAAACGGTACTACAGCGCCTGGATAGGATACAGTCAAGGGCCCTGAGATTGTGTGTGGGTGCCTTCAGGATGACACCTGTTGAGGCATTGCAGGTGGATAGGAGGGACAAACTTGTAATTAGCATACTGGGCGAGGTTGAAAGAGAGTTCAGAAGGACATCCTGCGGTCACAGCACCTGGGGAATGCTGGGAGCGAGGACTGGGTAAGCAGACGGCGTACTGGTGGACAATCGGGCAGAACGTGGTAGAGTATGGACTGGGGGAGAGAGGGAAAGGGCTGGCAATTGCATTGGGGAACGCTCCTCCATGGCTGTTTCCTAAACCAAGTGTAGATGTGGACATGATTGAGGGCAGGAGAGAATTGGGTGACGTGAGACGGTGTGTTTTCGTAAGCTGTTAACTGATTATGTGTCAGTGTATGCGGCCTAATTGATGACCACCAGTCAGTAAATAAAGAGGTGGGGAGAATGGGATGTAGGAGAAAGGAAGGTGTGTAGAGTAGACTACGGTTTGGGCACACAGGTTTGAATGCCATGTTGTGGATGATAGAGAGACATGAAACAGGTCTGTGTGATGAGTGTTTAGTGGATGAAACAGAGCATGTTTCATATTTTGTGAACTGTATGACGTACAGTACCAGTCAAAAGTTTGGACACACCTACTCATTACAGGGTTTTTCTTACATTAGAGAATAATAGACATCAAAGATATGAAATAACACATATGGAATCATGTAGTAACCAAATAAGTGTTAAACAAACATTATATATATATATATATATATACACTGCTCAAAAAAATAAAGGGAACACTTAAACAACACAATGTAACTCCAAGTCAATCACACTTCTGTGAAATCAAACTTAGGAAGCAACACTGATTGACAATAAATTTCACATGCTGTTGTGCAAATGGAATAGACAACAGGTGGAAATTATAGGCAATTAGCAAGACACTCCCAATAAAGGAGTGGTTCTGCAGGTGGTGACCACAGACCACTTCTCAGTTCCTATGCTTCCTGGCTGATGCTTTGGTCACTTTTGAATGCTGGCGGTGCTTTCACTCTAGTGGTAGCATGAGACAGAGTCTACAACCCACACAAGTGGCTCAGGTAGTGCAGCTCATCCAGGATGGCACATCAATGCAAGCTGTGGCAAGAAGGTTTGCTGTGTCTGTCAGCGTAGTGTCCAGAGCATGGAGGCGCTACCAGGAGACAGGCCAGTACATCAGGAGACGTGGAGGAGGCCGTAGGAGGGCAACAACCCAGCAGCAGGACCGCTACCTCCGCCTTTGTGCAAGGAGGAGCAGGAGGAGCACTGCCAGAGCCCTGCAAAATGACCTCCAGCAGGCCACAAACGTGCATGTGTCTGCTCAAATGGTCAGAAACAGACTCCATGAGGGTGGTATGAGGGCCCGACGTCCACAGGTGGGGGTTGTGCTTACAGCCCAACACCGTGCAGGACGTTTTTCATTTGCCAGAGAACACCAAGATTGGCAAATTTGCCACTGGCGCCCTGTGCTCTTCTCAGATGAAAGCAGGTTCACAATGAGCACATGTGACAGACGTGACAGAGTCTGGAGACTCCATGGAGAACGTTCTGCTGCCTGCAACATCCTCCAGCATGACCGGTTTGGCGGTGGGTCAGTCATGGTGTGGGGAGGCATTTCTTTGGGGGGCCGCACAGCCCTCCATGTGCTCGCCAGAGGTAGCCTGACTGCCATTAGGTACCGAGATGAGATCCTCAGACCCCTTGTGAGACCATATGCTGGTGCGGCTGGCCCTGGGTTCCTCCTAATGCAAGACAATGCTAGACCTCATGTGGCTGGAGTGTGTCAGCAGTTCCTGCAAGAGGAAGGCATTGATGCTATGGACTGGCCCGCCCGTTCCCCAGACCTGAATCCAATTGAGCACATCTGGGACATCATGTCCCGCTCCATCCACCAACGCCACGTTGCACCACAGACTGTCCAGGAGTTGGCGGATGCTTTAGTCCAGGTCTGGGTGGAGATCCCTCAGGAGACCATCCGCCACCTCATCAGGAGCATACCCAGGCGTTGTAGGGAGGTCATACAGGCACGTGGAGGCCACACACACTACTGAGCCTCATTTTGACTTGTTTTAAGGACATACATCAAAGTTGGATCAGCCTGTAGTGTGGTTTTCCACTTTAATTTTGAGTGTGACTCCAAATCCAGACCTCCATGGGTTGATAAATTTGATTTCCATTCATAATTGTTGTGTGATTTTGTTGTCAGCACATACAACTATGTAAAGAAAAGTATTTAATAAGAATATTTCATTCATTCAGATCTAGGATGTGTTATTTTAGTGTTCCCTTTATTTTTTTGAGCAGTGTATTTTACATTCTTCAAAGTAGCCGCCCTTTGCCTTGATGACAGCTTTGCACACTCTTGGCATTCTCTCAACCAGCTTCGCCTGAAATGCCATTCCAACAGTCTTGAAGGAGTTCCCACATATGCTGAGCACTTGTTGGCTGTTTTTCCTTTTTGGTCCAACTCCTCCCAAATCATCTCAATTGTGTTGAGGTCGGGGGATTGTGGAGGCCAGGTCATCTGATGCAGCACTCCATCACTCTCCTTCTTGGTCTAATAGTCCTTACACAGCCTGTAGGTGTGTTGGGTCATTGTCCTGTTGAAAAACGAATGATAGTCCCACTAAGCGCAAACCAGATGGGATGGCGTATCATAGCAGAATACTGTGGTAGCCATGTTGGTCAAATGTGCCTTGAATTCTAAATAAATCACAGACAGTGTCACAAGCAAAGCACCCCCACACCATCACACCACCTCCTCCATGCTTCACAGTGGAAACCACACATGCAGAGATCATCCGTTCACCTACTCTACGTTGTAACCAAAAATCTCACGTTTGGGCTCATCAGACCAAAGGACAGATTTCCACAAGTCTAATGTCCATTGCTCGTGTTTCTTGGCCCAAGCAAGTCTCTTCTTATTATTGCTGTCCTGATTCATGCAGTTTCCTCTGAACAGTTGATGTGGAGATGTGTCTGTTATTTGAACTCTGTGAAGCATTTATTTTGGCTGCAATTTCTGAGGCTAGTAACTCTAATGAACTTATCCTCTGCAACAGAGGTAACTCTGGGTCTTCCTTTCCTGTGGCGGTCCTCATGAGAGCCAGTTTCATCATGGCGCTTGATGTTTTTTGCGACTGCACTTGAAGAAACTTTTCCGGATTGGCTGACCTTCATGTCTTAAAGTAATGATGGAATGTTGTTTCTCTTTGCTTATTTGAGCTTGTTCTTGCCATAATATGGCAAGATTTTACCAAATAGGGCCATCTTCTGTATACCACCCGTATCTTGTCAAAACACAACTGATTGGCTTAAACGCATTAAGAAGGAAAGACATTTTACAAATGAACTTTTAACAAGGCACACCTTTTAATTGAAATGCATTCCAGTTGACTACATCATGAAGCTGGTTGAGAGAATGCCAAGAGTGTGCAAAGCTGTCATCAAGGCAAAGGGTGGCTACTTTGAAGAATCTACAATCTAAAATATATTTTGTTGTTTAACACTTTTGTGGTTACTTTTGTGGTTAATACATGATTCCATGTAGTTTTGATGTCTTCACTATTATTCTACAATGTAGAAAATAGTAAAAATTAAGAAAACCCCTTGACTGAGTAGGTGTGTATAAACTTTTGACTGGTAATGTACATAGAGAGAGATTGTGTGAAACGGTTCGAGAGGCTGGACGGGGTTGGGGTTTGGGTGGTGTAGTGGTGGGAGTAAATGGGAGGGAAGTGGTATTTCACTTTCTTAGATGAACAGGACTAATGAAGATAATTACTTTTTGGTAGGCTGTGACTGGCCTTACACTCCAGTACAGTAGGTGGTGGTGTATGCACCTTAAAAGTTGGATGCGATCCACCAATCCAATCCCAAAGAAGAAGGAGCATAGCGGGCTGGTTGGAACGGTTCACTTGAAAGGGGTTCTGAAGAGGAATCCTGGAGCAAGAACAGGAATATTGGGACAGGGACACAGAAATGTGGATTTCTGAGGAGGAATGGAGGTGGAAAAAGAGGAAGAGGTGGTTGAAGAGAATGAGGAAAGCAGAGGTTGGATTTGAATCTGGAGGAAGATGGAGATAAAAATGGAGATGGGTTGTTGAAAATTATTGGTGTCAAACAGAGTGAGCCATGAGCCAGACTGAGTTCTAGAGGAGAAATTGAAGTGTATGAGGGCGAGTTATGTGAGGTGGAAGGTGTGGTGAAGAGCTTGACATCATTTAACAAAATACAAAATAATCTAGTTCAATAGGAGTGACATTTTTGGAGAAAGTGGACCCTTGCCTTTTGGCAGATCCATTTGTGGTTTCAGGATGGGTGGGAAAGGAGTTGTTTACAGTAGAATCCTTTTTCTTTTTGTTTATGTTTCTTCTGACCCAAGGAAGCAGGCGCTCCGTGTCACGCAACTTGGGTCAAGATCTGCTTAATGCTTTGCTCTTGATGCCCGCCGTTTGGCTCGACACAGACCTGGTGGTGAGCGTGGTGAAACAGTTCGAGTTTAGAGTCAGAGTCTTTACCAGACAAAGTCATGTTAGGATATATCATCCTCTTAGAGCGTTTGTGGTGAATCCACTGTTCTGTTTCAGGTACAATGTTTATGGTCATGTTGCCGCAGTGTGCAGGAGGGAGATTCCAAGTTGTGAGAAGTGTGCAGGAGGACATTGGACAGAGGATTGTGTAGTTTTGGTAAAGTTGTGTGTGTCAACTGTAGTGGTGCCCATGTTGCTGGGGATCGGAAGTGTCCGGTATGAGAGTGGCAGGTTGAAGTGGCCAGAGAGTAGTGCAGAAGGTGTTGTATTCCGAGGCAGTGAAGAAAGTAGAGGCGGGTCAAAGGTGAGGAATCCTGAGAGGAGCCCAGTGAGTCGTAGATCTGTGTCAGCACAGAGGGAGAGGCCATAGTGTTTTGAGCTTCAGTGAGGCTGCCTTCTCAGCGTTCATAGCAATGGTTATCAGCTGTACCGCAGAAAGGGAACGTAAATCACAGAAAATAGATGTTGTGGTGGCAGCTGCAGAGAAGTATTTGGGTATATGAGATTTGAATTCAGAAGAGTTATAGGGTGTGTTGAGTGGGGGTGTCCCGTCCTCCCAGGCCGTTGGCATGGTGTAGGAGCAGGAGTGTAGCTGGCAGATGGGTGTGAGATTTTTTTGATGTTTTTTAATGAAATATTGGTATATAGTTGTAGGGTTGGTTGGTGGTGAAATGTATATGTACATATATATATTACCCCTTTTTATTTTTGTATAATGTGATTGAACATACACTGCCGCACAGTAGGTGGCGAAATGCACAAACAAAATGTGCAACGCCATGATACCAAATAAGAAGAAGAAGAGGTAGCGGGCCTGGTTGTGTGTTCATTGGTTGGTGTGTATTTGTTTTTACGGTGTGTGGCGTGCGTGGGCGTGCGTGGACGCGTGGTACGTATGACCAGTCTAATGATACGTTCAAAACAACTCGGAACTGGGAATCCAATCCGACTTCAGTGTGTTAAAAATAAATGGGAACTCGCACAACAAAAGGGGCTCTGACTGGAAAAATAATAATTGAAACGGTCATTCAACTCGGAATTTCAACTCGTGAACTCGGGCCTCTTTCCAGAGCTCCGACTTTTCACCCTAACGTAATGATCTGACATTGTATTGTTCCAAGATCCCAGTGGTTTTGAACGCGCCATCTTATCAAAGTGAAAGTTGTTAACGTTAGTCAACACACTGCAACTGCAGCGCTACAAGGAAATATATCGATTGTTGCAAAATATGTTGCCATAGAACGACATATGCAAGGGTAGAAAAAGCCTAGACGATAACAAAATGAGCTGTCTGCAAGATGAATTTGAGGTAGGCTACGGTAAACTTAGTTTTCATTTGGCCAGTTACACTGTTTTACATGGTCGATTTGTATGCGCCTTTCTTGTTTGTATTGTAGTCCTACGGATCAAATGTCCAATTTGTGTTTTGGTCGATGTGAAACTTTTAACGTTAGATAATAATTATGTTTTTTCTCTCACATTTCTCATACGTTTAGCCTAAACCTAAATAACGTCATCAAACACTATAGAGTTATTACACTTTATAAATAGGCCTATGTGGTTAGAGAGGACAGGGCAAGAGCAGTGTGTGTTTCATTGTGCGTTGTGTTGTGATCTGTTTTTGAATAAACCATGCCCTTAGGCTGCATTTGCATTTGTTGCAATGTTCTGTCGATCTTCCTGTTGAATGTGCCTGATCTTCTATTTTATTTACAACATGATTGACACCAGCCTGTTTATTTTCGATTCTTATTGTCCTTTTCTTATTTGTCTGTTAACTCAGCTGGAGAAAAGTGTCAGGCGGTTCAGGGAGACATTCCATGGAAAGATAGCGGTGGAAAAGGCAACCTTACTGATGAGACGCTATGCCAACAAACACCAAATGGTCACCTGGGCAGTTATACTGAAGAAAGGCAACGGTACAGAAATGGTTGACAGTAGATGCAAACCCCAGTCATACCACCATAGGAAACCCTATGGAGGGGGTTCCAAGACACCGGGTCCTGTACTAAAAAGCCTGTACAGTGGAGATTCTCCGTTAACTGTGCCCCTTAGTCCAGGAACAGAACTAGGATTCATCTGTCCTGGAAACTTTCCCTTAAAGGGGCAATCTGCAGTTGCTACATCCGTTTGTTGGACTTATGCATTTATGATATGTACCCATTGATTCTTGAAGAATATAACTTATAAATGCCTCTTGAGCTCAGTTCAACTGTCGTAACCCATCAGAACTCTAAATATAAGCTTGTTTTACTCCATTGTTTGTAAACAAAGTAAATGAAAAACAAACACTATATAGCCTCAAAACATGGTGTAAACTATCATTTTTATATCATGGATGGTCAGTCCTTGCATCCGTAGCTCTGTGTATACATTTAAAAGTCCCTACATTTTTTTTACAGAAACATGGGCGAGGAAGACTTTTATTGTTTCAGCTGCTGATGATGGCCTCTTTAACCTCTCTTCAGACATGGTCTCGGGTGGTTTAACAACCAGACCCATTTTATTTGCGTTAAAGGGTTGGCCATGTTGACAATCTAATCTCGGACTCTTCCTCTTTCTCTACTCTTGCCGTGCAGAGCTGGATGATGAGGACAGAAAATGCTTACAGACGGATCAGGCAGTCAAGGTTACATGAATACATTCCATACTATTCTCTGTCGCTTTGTGTGTGTCTCTTTGGATTAGGGGTGTATCCAGGCGGGTCTGTATTTCTTTGAAAATGTGATCTTTGTGGTCATAAACATGACAGTTCAGTTGTACCCTGACCCTTGACCCACCTCTCTCTCTTTCAGAATGTGGTGCAGAGACTCACAGCTGAGGACAGGGAACCTCAGGTCCCTCCTGCACAACAGGTACAACACAGTCACAGTGTTAGTTAGTCCGTCTTTCATTGAGTTAAAGAATCAATGTTCATCAGAAGACATCTGGATTTCAGGCCTTTTATTTAGTATAATGCAAAAATCTCTGTTGATTTTGAAGTTCCATATTCCATAACCATATTGGTAATGGGTAATAACACATTGGGAATAGATTTGTGAGCTATTATAACAACACTGTTCAAGGGCTGGAAGTGGGAATAAAACTATCAGGGGGGAATAAAACTATCCTATCATATTACATTTGTCCTATATTCAATCTGATAATCAGGTTGGTAAATTGGTTGCCTTGACTATTTCTAATTCTATGACTTACATTTGTCTTCCCTACAGCCCCGAGGTAGCAGACAGCCTGAAGACGATAATGATATCAAGGTCAGTCATCCACAGACTATTTACCGACTTTACTGGTGGGGAAAGAGATTAAGGGTTAAGTGGATGGCTAACTGAAAGGTGTGTGTGCGCATCGGTGTGCCCCTGCCATTATGTGTGTGGCTCGTGTGTGTTGAGTCTTCAGGAGCTGGGAGAGCGTCTGCGGGTCCTGCCTCTCACTGAGAAGAACAAGAGAATGTTTGATAATGCCCAGCGCCACCTCACCCCCTCTGTCCTGCACCAGTTTGCCTGCCAGACCTGTGACAAGGACTGGTGGCGTCGGGTACCCCAGAGGAAGAGGGTAATGCTCTTCCATACATACCCACCTGGTATCCACCGTGGTCTTCACACATCTCTGTTTGATGTGCATGCCAAACCCATGCACAATAGTTCAAAAGTATTTCTCCATGCCTGTGTCTGTAACTGTGTTTCTGTTACCTTGTTACTTTGTCTTAGAACGTGTATTTCACATGGCCAGTTCATCTACTAACTGGGTTCTCCACTGACTGTCATCTCTCCTAGGTATCTCGCTGTCACCTGTGCAAGAAGAAATATGACCCTGTCCCTTATGACAAAATGTGGGGTATTGGAGAGTTCTGCTGCACCAAATGCACACGCTCCTTCAGGTAAAAACTGGAGCGTCCTGTACATGTGTGATTATGAGAAATGATTAATGTGATTTAATCTCTATGCACTTGGTTTGATTTGTCCATCAGGGGCTTTGGGAGGATGGATTTGGGCTCCCCCTGCTACTCCTGCCGAACTCTGGTGATCCCAACAGAGATTCTTCCTCCACGCAAGGGAGGGGTAGGAGGAGCAGGACCCAGAAAACCTATCCCACACAGCTGCCTCGCTGAGGACTGTTACAACAGACAAGGTTAAACTACACACACACACACACACACACACACATTGCGCTGTACAGTGCAATGTACTGTGGTTTGTAGAGTGTGTTACTACAAACAAGTACCACAAGATGGCGGCCTTTTACATGTCTGTCTGGCTGCTGGCTCCAGCCAACTAACTGGCCTTGTACTTCCATGCCAGAGCCCCATGTTCCTGGGACAGAGTGTGTCCACCCCCGCAGTCGCCAGAGGAACAGGAAGCCTCGCGTGGTCAATCCCAGCTCCGTCCACATCAGCTCCGGTTCCACCGTCAACACCTGCCTTAGCCAAGGAAGCCTGGAGAACCTGTATGACCTCATCATGGATGACATCAGAGAGGAGAGTGAAGAGGACAACAGTAGTGGTAGCAGCAGCAGCTAGAGCAGCACTGATGTTACCAGTGACCAACAGTCGTGAGCAGCTTCCATGCTTCCCCAATTGTGCTTCCATCGATCAGGATATGATCGCTTTTCTTAGGTTCACATTCAGTGTAAGGATGGCATCTCATAGGCCTACCAACATGGTATTGGTTGTACTTTCCTTTCATTTTAAAAACCATGAAAATACCGCTCAATATTCACAACAGTCAGATGATATAAGTGAGATGATATAACTAGTTTCATGTTTTGTTTTTGTCTTTGTTAATGCTTCTTGAAGTGTTGCCACGTGTTGTTGCTGCTGCTTTGTTAATGTCTGAATGATAAGGGGAGATTGACCGCACTGGCTACTGCCCATAATTCTGACTTTACTTTTGGTTACGTATTCAGGAGATGGCTTTCTAGTAATGTGTGTGTTCAAATAGATTTGTCATATCAACTTGAACAAGAATATATTATAAAACACAAATAATGCATTTTGCCCCCCCCCCCCCCAAAAAACAAACAAACAAACAAATAATGCATTACGAAATCTTACTATTATTCATTTTCAATACGACTCGGCTTCAAATCAAATTGTATTTGTCACATGCACTGAATACAACAGGTGAAATGTTGAAGACTTACCGTGAAATGTTACTTACAAGCCCTTAACCAGCAATGCAGAGTTTTAAAAAAGTACGAATATAAGAAAATATTCAAAAACGTAACACAATAAAGTAACAATAACGAGGCTATATATAGGGGTTCCCAGTACCGAGTCAATGTGCGGGGTACAGGTTAATTGAGGTAATATGTACATGTAGATAGGGGTAAAGTGACTATGCATAGATAATAAACAGCAAGTACAAGCAGGGTAAAAAAAGGGGGTCAATGCAAATAGTCCGGGTGGCCATTTGATTAACTGTTCAGGAGTCTTATGGCTTGGGGATAGAAGCTGTTAAGGAGCCTTTTGGATCTAGACTTGGCGCTCTGGTGCCGCTCGCCGTGCGGAGAGCACAGTCTGATATGGGTGGCTGGATTCTTTCACAATTTTTAGGAGGAAAAATCACAGACATGCCACCGTGGATTTTAATATATCACTGTAAATAATTTAGAAGATACCTGTACACCAATAAAGCACAATTTATTATGTTTGTTTCAGAATAACCTGAGAAAAACATTTACAGTGGGGTTCAAAGTTATTGATAAAGATAAGCAATATTGACATTATAAAATAAAGAATTCAAACACTGAGCTATATTGTATGCGGAAAAAATTTGGAATATTGTTATTTTATATTAATACAATTCCTCAGAGAAAGATATGTTGTTTAACAGATAGTATTATTTTTCTCTCAAAAAGGTAGTGGTCAAAATGATTGACACCCCGTATTATTCTTATAAATAAAATAGTCAAAAGTTTAGTATTTGGTCCCATGTTCCTAGCACACAATGACTACATCAAGATTGTGACTACAAACTTTTTGGATGCATTTGCAGTTAGTTTAAGTTGTGTTTCAGATAATTTTGTGCCCAATAGAAATGAATGGTAAATCATGTATTGTGTCTTTTTGGAATCACTTTTATTGTAAATAAGAATATAATGTTTCTAAACACTTCTACATTAATGTGGGTGCTACCTTGATTGCGTATAATCTTTAATGAATCGTAAATAATGATGAGTGAGAAAGTTACGCAGGGACTAAGCTCCTAGGTATAACATTGGATGGTCAATTATCATTGGATGGTCAATTATTATATTGACTAAGTTGTTGTGAAGATGGGGAGGGGTATGTCCCATCTTGATTACTGTCCGGTAATATGACCAAATGAAGCAAAGAAAAACCTAGCAAATCTGCAGCTGGTTGAAAACGACAGCACGCCTTGCCTTTACAGTGCATTCGAAAAGGATTCAGACCCCTTAACTTTTTCCACATTTTGTTACGTTACAGCCTTATTCTAACATTGATTCAATAGTTTTTTTTCTCATCAATCTATACACACAGTACCCCATAATGACAAAGCAAAAACAGGTTTTTAGACATTTTTTCTAATTTATATAAATAAATAAAAACTGAAATATCACATGTACATAAGTATTCAGACCCTTTATTCAGTACTTTGTTTAAGCACCTTTTGGCAGCAATTACAGCCTCGATTCTTCTTGGGTATGACACTACAAGCTTGGCACACCAGTATTTGGGAAGTTTCTCCCATTCTTCTCTGCAGATCTTCTCGAGCTCTGTCAGGTTGGATGGGGAGCGTTGCTGCACAGCTATTTTCAGGTCTCTCCAGAGATGTTCGAGTTTTAAGTTCCTCGGCGTACACATCACGGACAAACTGAAATGGTCCACCCACACAGACAGCGTGGTGAAGAAGGCGCAGCAGCGCCTCTTCAACCTCAGTAGGCTGAAGAAATTCGCTGAAGAAATTCACCAAAAACACTCACAAACTTTTACAGCTGCACAATCGAGAGCATCCTGTCGGGCATTATCACCGCCTGGGACGGCAGCTGCACCGCCCATAACCCGAAAGGCTCTCCAGAGGGTAGTGAGGTCTAGCATAAAAGCCTGATTAGTGAAGTCCTGCAGAGATGGTTGACCTCTGGAAGCTTCCCCGATATCCACAGAGGAACTCTGGAGCTCTGTCAGAGTGACCATCGGGTTCCAAAAAACTGTTTTTGCTTTGTCATTATGGGGTATTGTGTGCAGATTAATAAGGATAATAAAAAATAAACACATTTTTAGAATAAGGCTATAACTTAACAAAATGTGGAAAAGGTGAAGGGGTCTGAATACCTTCCGAATGCACAGTAACTGCATAACATCAACAACATGCATGCCAATCTTTCCTTGTTGAGAGTTAAAGAGAGATGAAATACTTGTCTTGTAGTTTTTATAAGAAATATTACTTTGATGAGAATTCCAGATTGTCTGCATAATCAAATAACATACATCTCAGACACACATACATACCCCACAAGACAGGGGACTCGTCACAGTATTATACAGAGCCATGATCTCATGGAACCCCCCTTCTATCTCCAATTACTCAAGCAAACATCAAAATGACCTAAAAATGTTTTATAAAACAACATCTCATGGCACAATAGGAACTGTGAAATGACACACACTGACACACTCTTAACAAAGTTTAAGGCACTGCATCTCAGTGCTAGAGGAATCACTACAGACACCCTGGTTAGATTCCATGCTGTATCACAACCGGCCGCGATCCCATTTGGTGATGCACAATCTTCCCAGCGTTGTTCGGGATTGGCCGGTGTAGGCCGTCATTGTAAATAAGTATTTGTTCTTAACTGACTTGCCTAGTTAAATAAAGGTAAAATAAATTTTAAAACATACATTCTTTAGTATTGTTTGTATATCGTTGTATTTTATATTTGTATGACGGTTCTTGTCTATCAGTGTTTTGTTACTTGTCGTGTTGTATGTGTGGACCCCAGGAAGAGTAGCTGCTGCTTCAGCTAAAGCTAATAGGGATTCTAATAAACCAATAAAACCAGTAGTCATTCAGGATTTTCTGACACAATACATTAATTACCATTCATTTCTATTGGGCACAAAATCATCTGAATCACAACCAAAACTAACTGCAAATGCATCCAAGTTTGTAGAGTCACACACTTGATGTATTCATTGTTTGTTAGGAATATGGGACCAAATACTAAACTTTTGACTACTTTATTTTTACGAATCTTTAAGGGTGTCAATAATTTGGACTCCTACCTTTTTGAGAAAAATGGTATTACTTGTTAAGAAAAATCTATTTTTCTTTAGCAATTGTATTGCTGTAAAATTATATAATTTCCCACTTGTTTTTGAGCGTACAATATAGCCCAGTATTTGAATAATTTATTTTATACAGTCATTATTCCTCATCTTTATCAAGGGTGTCAATAATTTCAGACCCGCTGTACACACTCTTTGCCCCTGGAAAATAGTATTTGTTTGCCAAATTGAAGCATATGGAAAGCAGTTAGGAGCTTGGAAATGCCTCGGGATGAATCTCTTTACAAGGTTATCTTTCCCTGAGGAAGGAGTAAAAGTTTATTGATGATTTATAAATTATCAATAGAATAACGTAGTTATATCGTTATTACTTTAATTTAAATGGCATCACATTATGTGTTACCCTGATATCTTCATATAATAAAAAGGTCGGACTAAATAGCAAGATCCTTCTGAGCATTGAATACACAACTCATTCATTGACTCAATACAGTGGCTTGCCATCCCATGTGTGATTTAACACTGCTTATCTTCCGATGTGACAGCTATAGTTTAGTGAAAAGGGGTTGACTTGATTATAAAGCCCACAGTGCGTCAGTAGTTTACCACACAGTAGCTAGTGGTGTGGAGAGGAGATGAAGGCGGATGCCTCTCAGTGACTCGCTCTTTAAAAGACAATTTCCTAACAGGGTGTGGGTGTACCTCACAGCTCAGTCTGGCAGGTAGTGAGATCTAGCCCATCTGTGACACACACACGTTGCAGTGGAGAGTGAGTGTGTACCATACGGCAACACACCAACTAACTGACTGATGTTTGATTTGAGTTGAACTGCTTTCCAATCAGTCGAGAACTTTAGAGGAAACATGCCTCAAAGACGCATGCTGGTCTCTCAGGCAAATTATTGAGTCAATCCATCATTGAGGGAAATGCCCAGTCATATGAATGATGTTGTCACGACTTCCGCCGAGGTTGGTCCCTCCTTGTTCGGGCGGCGTTCGGCGATCGACGTCACCGGTCTTCTAGCCATCGCCGATCCACCTTTAATTTCCCATTTGTTTTGTCTTGTTTCCCGCACACCTGGTTTGCATTCCCTCATTACTCGTCTTGCATATAACCCTCTGTTTCCCCCCATGTCTGGGTGTGTGATTCTGTAAAGGAGTGTGTAACTGGCTGCAGGGAAGTCAGGCGCAGGAGAGCAGAAATGGGTAGCAAATGGAGCCCTTTATTGGGGCGAACAAAACACGGTACTATGAAAACTAAACACACACAGGTTACAATAACCCGGCGCAAACCAGCCTGGAGTACACATACATTTACACAGAACAATTCCACACACAGACATTAAAAATAAAGATAAACCCTTGAATGAGTAGGTGCGTCCAAACTTTTTTGACTGGTACTGGATGTGCATAAATATGATATAGCACCACGACTATACCCTGATGAAGACAGCTTGTCTGTCGAAAACGTTGGTTATTAGGTTATAAAATGAGTGCGTCTGAGCTACTAGAGTGTGTGGCTCTCCTTTCCTTTTTCAAGTGTTCTACTCTGCCAGCCAGCACCTAAACATGTGTGCGTTTCTTTCGCCTCCTGATAGCACCAGTATTAACCTTGCTAGACAAGGAATTACAAAATATTACTGTAGAGACGGATATGACCAGTGACATGATGGTATTGTCATTCCTTTTGGTCTAGAATTTATATGGACAGAAGCAGTCTAATTTATTCCCTGTCCGTTTTGAGAGTGGTGACAGTGTTTCTCATCAGGACACTCAGATCATCTGAGGACACTCCTTAGATCACATCCTCAAACAGCCTTGGTCTGGTCTGGTCTGGTCTAACTCATCTCATCTCTCTGCATCCTCTGACCCTTCCCTCCTCACTCCACGCCTAAACATGGCCAGAGATGTCTGACTACTTCCAATCACCACAAAGTGTCAACTAAAGGTTCCTTTCTGTAGTTGTGTGCCTTGACGAAATGTTGGCATCTGGGAGAGTTGTGCTAAAAGCACAAAGATGATTACCAATCAAGTGGAATGTCTTTGTCTGCAATTAAATGAGATTGATATCTTACATTTGTTAACATAAATAATACCTTGATAGTTGATGGTGGACTGGATAACTGTATTATTGACATGGTCCAGAGAGTTATGTGAAAGCCAGTGGTCCAGTTATAAATTGGTTTCGGACTGATTTAACCGGTCAATACTTTTTTGTCACCCATCAAATACATATCACATGTGGCGTCCCACAAGGTTAGATATTGGGTCCTTTACTGCTCAGTTTACATATATATATATATATGTTACACCTTGGCAGCGTTATCAGAAAGCAAAGCATTGATTTTCACTGCTACGTAGACAATACACAACTTTGTATTTCTGTGTCACCAGAGGAATTCAGCTCCACAGAAAATTATTAGACTGTATTAGTGATTTAAATTCTTGGATGGCTCACAACTTCCTCCAGCTAAATCAAGACAAGACTGGGGTATTTATTGTTGGAGCCAAAGCAGAGAGAGATAATCTAGCTGCACATTCTAATTCACGGGCCATAAAGATAAAACAAAAGGTAAAAATCCCAGGTTTCATTTTAGATTCTGTACAAAATATCAAATCACAAGTTAGGAATGTGACCAAAAGAGCTTTTTACCACCTGAGAAACTGTAACGGCTGTCGTCGGTGGAAGAAGGTGAGGACCAAGGTGCAGCGTGCTAAGTGTTCATGATTTTTGATGTAATCAACACTGAACGCTAAACAAAATAATAACTAGGAAGAACAAACAACCGAAACAGTCCTGTTTAGTGAATACATACAAAACAGAAAATAAACACCCACGAAACCCAGGTGGAAAAAGGCTACCTAAGTATGATTTTCAATCAGAGACAACTAACGAAACCTGCCTCTGATTGAGAACTATACCAGTCCAAACTCAAAAACCAACATAGAAAAACACACAGACTGCCCACCCCAACTCACGCCCTGACCAACTAAAACAAAGACAAAACAAAGGAACTAAGGTCAGAACGTGACAGGAACATTGCCAACATTTCTCTCACAGGCTGATACAAAGAGAATCATCCATGCTTTTATTACAAGCAGGCTTGACTACTGTAATGCTCTCCTGTCCGGTCTACCCAAGAAATCCATTGGTCAACTGCAAAACATACAGAATGCTGCAGCACGGGTACTGACCAAGACCAGGCAGAGAGCACACATTACACCGGTTTTAAGGTCTCTCTACTGTAAAACATACAGAATGCTGCAGCACAGGTACTGTCCAAGACCAGACAGAGAGCACACTTTACACCGGTTTAAAGGTCTCTGTACTGTAAAACATACATAATGCTGCAGCACGGGTACTGACCAAGACCAGACAGAGAGCAGACATTACACCGGTTTAAAGGTCTCTGCACTGGCTGCCTGTGAGTTTTACAATTCATTTTAATTATTCTATTGTGCACCCCAATACATGTCAGACATGTTATGTACCCAGTAGGTCCCTCAGGTCCCCTGGCACTGTCCTTTTTACTATCCCAAAGTTATTATGCAGCCTTTAGTTATTATGCCCCCAGACTCTGGAATAGCCTCCAATAGAACCCGAGGGGGGCCGGAACTGTGGACATATTTAAAAGAGATGTTAAAACACATGTTTTAGCTTTGCTTTTTAGGGTGCTTTTTAGTTGTTCAGTTTGTGTCATTCTTTAGTATGTTTATTTTATGTTTGTTGTGTAGTAAATATTGCAGCTTTTATTTTCGTAGGTTTGTAATATTTGTTTTCCTGTAAAGCACATTGCGTCGCATTCCATGTCTGAAATGTGCTGTATAAATAAAGCTTGATTTGATTTGTGGAACGAGAGATAACACTAAGGACTAATCATGCTCTCCCTCAGTAGCGTTTTAGTTGGCAGTGTGACATTCCAGACTGAAGGCAGAAGTGTTGAGAAGGAACTGACATAAATTCTCATCCTAATTGGCTTGAAGTCAATCTAACCTATGCATTCCTCGTTACCTGTAATATAAATGACTGTATCGCCCAGGTGGGATGACTTTTCAATGAGGTCCAATTCTAGGAACACTTTTTTACTCATGAATACCCTCAGAGTTATAAGATGTCGCATATGTTGGGTAGGGTTGCGTAAACAATCCAAATTAGTAGGCTAATTTCCGAATGAATTGCAATAACTAATAAAGAAGCTTTCAAGTTGACATCAGATGTTGAAAACTTGAAGACTGACATTCTTTATTGCTATTTATTGCTCTCTGTGGATGGGTTGCCTGACAACATCACAAAAAATATGTGGGCGCATTGATGGGCAGAATGCTGTGTGTTTTATGATTCTGAAAGGTCAGATAGCTGGGAGAAAACTACTCAACGACATGGCTGCTATGTCTCCATCTAATTTGGCTGATCTCTTGAGCTGGGCTAAACATGATTAACACAACACAGCTATGTTACCAAAATGTTGTTTCAGTTATATGGCTGAAACAGGACTGTAAAACACAAAATAAAGATGACTAGACTAAACATTTATTTCAGTTTTTTATCTTCCAGAAACATGTAATCATCTCCTGATGACATTCACAATTTTATCTTTATTTAACTAGGCAAGTCAGTTAAGAACAAATTCTTATTTTCAATGACAGCCTAGGAACAGTGGGTTAACTGCCTTGTTCAGGGGCAGAACGACAAATGTGTACCTTGTCAGCTCGGGGATTCAATCTTGCAACACTTTTGGTTACTAGTCCAAGACTCTAACCACTAGGCTACGCTGCCATTGATACTGACCCTTATGACTTCAATGGAGAATGATTTTCAAATGGGTTTGATTATCAATGCAGCTTGATTACAGACATTTGAGCTTCTATCATGTCATTTTGGCAGGCTCTATATAACCTCTCATCTGTATCAATCGTTCTACTTCAATGATACATTCATTTTATTACATACACTTTTTTTGTTTTTTTAGCAATCAAATTAAAGAAGTGAATCCTGTCAAAGACGCTAAGTTAACTTAACTTCCCAGCCAGCCTGATCTTCTTGGCACATATTCACACCTCTAAACATGTGAGAGGAAGCAACATGCCTGAGATTGACTGCGTACCCATTGAGACCGCCATTTCACTGAAACTACCTCTGTGGCCTGGGTAGGATTGAGCTGGATAGAGCAGCAATCTCATTTTACAGATTCATCCTTAGAGTTGACCCCAATGTCCAAAAAGACAATGAGGATATTAGGAACCTTTGTGTCTGGCTGGGATATTGAATGCAAAACACATGGCTATGTGCTGATTGAACCAGTCTGGTCACACACATCCAATAGTACCTGTACTTCAGCCTGGAATTGGTCCATCAATCATTAGAGGGATGATATAACCAACAAGTGTGTAGCATGTTATTTTGTTCTTTCTTGTGGTGTATATCCAGCCTGTATTTTACAGTTGAAGTCAGAAGTTTACATACACCTGAGCTAAACACATTTACTCCTAGTAAAAATTCCCTGTCTTAGGTCAGTTAGGATCACCACTTTATTTTAAGAATGTGAAATGTCCGAATAATAGTAGAGAGAATGATTTATTTCAGCTTTTATTTCTTTCATCACATTCCCAGTGGGTCAGAAGTTTACATACACTCAATTAGTATTTGGTAGCATTGCCTTTAAAGTGTTTAACTTGGGTCAAACATTTTCGGTAGCCTTCCACAAGCTTCCCACAATAAGTTGGGTGAATTTTGGCCCATTCCTCTTGACAGAGCTGGTGTAACTGAGTCAGGAGTGTAGGCCTCCTTGCTCGCACACGCTTTTTCAGTTCAGCCCACAAAGTTTCTATAGGATTGATGTCAGGGCTTTGTGATGGCCACTCCAATACCTTGACTTTGTTGTCCTTAAGCCATTTTTCCACAACTTTGCTTGGGGTCATTGTCCATTTGGAAGACCCATTTGCAACCAAGCTTTAACTTCCTGACTGATGTCTTGAGCTGTTGCTTCAATATATTCACATAATTTTGAAGTGCACCAGTCCCTCCTGCAGCAAAGCACCCCCACAACATGA
The DNA here is from genome assembly GCF_057628025.1 of Oncorhynchus mykiss. Taxonomy (NCBI): domain Eukaryota; kingdom Metazoa; phylum Chordata; class Actinopteri; order Salmoniformes; family Salmonidae; genus Oncorhynchus; species Oncorhynchus mykiss. The sequence goes on from NC_143033.1 coordinate 77,970,060, forward strand.
TGCTGCCAACCCTGTGCTTCACGATTGGGATGGTGTTCTTCAGCTTGCAAGCCTCCCCCTTTTTCCTCCAAACATAACAATGGTCATTATGGCCAAACAGTTCTATTTTTGTTTCATCAGACCAGAGGACATTTCTCCAAAAAGTACGATCTTTGTCCCCATGTGCAGTTGCAAACCGTAGTCTGGCTTTTTATGGCAGTTTTGGAGCAGTGGCTTCTTCCTTGCTGAGCGGCCTTTCGGGATATGTCGATATAGGACTCATTTTACTGTGGATGTAGATACTGTTGTACCTGTTTCCTCCAGCATCTTCACAAGGTCCTTTGCTGTTGTTCTAGGATTGATTTGCACTTGGTCCCATGGTGTTTATACTTCAAATCAAATCAAATCAAATTTATTTGTCACATACACATGGTTAGCAGATGTTAATGCGAGTGTAGCGAAATGCTTGTGCTTCTAGTTCCGACAATGCAGTAATAACCAACAAGTAATCTAACTAACAATTCCAAAACTACTACCTTATACACACAAGTGTAAGGGGATAAAGAATATGTACAAAAAGATATATGAATGAGTGATGGTACAGAGCGGCATAGGCAAGATACAGTAGATGGTATCGAGTACAGTATATACATATGAGATGAGTATGTAAACAAAGTGGCATAGTTAAAGTGGCTAATGATACATGTATTACATAAAGATGCAGTAGATGATATAGAGTACAGTATATACGTATACATATGAGATGAATAATGTAGGGTATGTAAACATTATATTAGGTAGCATTGTTTAAAGTGGCTAGTGATATATTTTACATAATTTCCCATTATTAAAGTGGCTGGAGTTGAGTCAGTGTGTTGGCGTATGATTGTTTGTACAGATGAAAGTGGTACCTTCAGGCGTTTGGAAATTGCTTCCAAGGATGAACCAGACTTGTGGAGGTCTACAATTTTGTTTCTGAGGTCTTGGCTGATTTCTTTAGATTTTCCCATGATGTCAAGCAAAGAGGCACTGAGTTTGAAGGTAGGCCTTGAAATATATCCACAGATACACCTCCAATTGACTCAAAGGATGTCAATTAGACTATCAGAAGCTTCTAAAGCCATGACATAATTTTCTGGAATTTTCCAAGCTGTTTAAAGGCACAGTCAATTTAGTGTATGTAAACTTCTGACCCATTGGAATTGTAATACAGTGAATTATAAGTGAAATAATCTGTCTGTAAACAATTATTGGAAAAATTACTAGTGTCATGCACGAAGTAGATGTCCTAACCGACTTGCCAAAACTATAGTTTGTTATGTGGAGTGGTTGAAAAATTAGTTTTAATGACTCCAACCTAAGTGTATGTAAACTTCCAACTTCAACTGTATGTGTGTATTAACATAGACCTTAGCCTATGCCTGCTATGTGATGCATGCCATAAAACACATGGAAGCTGTAGGCCTACATGCTACATGCAGATCTGCCACCAGAGGTGTCATGCCCATAAGGGGCACAGGGGCACGTGCCCCCTCAGATGTGTCCTGGGAAAAAAAGTACATTACATTTGTTTGTTTAATTTGTTGTTATTGTTTCTCTGTAATACTACTATGTCCTTACAGATGTAGGATGTTAATTTGAGGCAGTTTACTACAGCAGAAAAATAATCCCGCAGCAAAAGGAAATGGGAATTATTATGTGGATTATAATTAATGCACATTTTTTTGTAAGGGAAAATCAAGTCTGTTATTTCAAAGTGGAAATGACAGACTTCAGAAACCTTTTTAAACCTCAAATACACTACAGGTTTTACATTTCCTGCATTGCAGGAAACTTATCCTGCAACAGGGTGACCTAATTTAGTTTTTGGAATCAAACCACTCGATTGCATCCCTACTTTATATCGGCATCGAACATGTCACCCTCCCTAGGAGAAGCTGTCTGGATCTTTAATTTATAGACCCTTGCCCCCTTCGGTCTTAACGTAGACTTTGATCTGAAGCCATTCTTGTGATTATTGTGATTTAGCTATTCATTGTAAATGTTTGTAGGCCTATGAAGCCAAATTGTATCTATGATCGTATGCTATCCATTCATGATTTTTGTATGTTATCTTTTATATCTGAGAATGAACCAATGATATCAGGCCACACCTGGCCATGATTACAGACACCTGTGTGTGTCCTTTGACAGTATATAAACGAGTGACCTGCAGTGTTTGTCATTATACCCTGATGAAGACAGCTTGTCTGTCAAAACGTTGGTTATTAAATTATTGTATCTGAGCTCCTACAGTGTGCGGCTCTCCTTTAATTCTGTAGCAATTTTATGAAGTTGGCTTTAGCTAGCCCAGATATGTTTCCAATCTTCCAACCTCATAACTAGCTACTAAGACATGTCAGGCTATCAAGTTAGAATAGCTTGTCTAACTATCTTAGCTGGCATGCCTGCTGGCAAGGTTGGTGGACTAGAAAAGCAAGCAATTACTAAATGTACTGAACAAGACTCAGATTTTAGTAGAAATGCAGAGTAGCATATTTAGTGTCTTAAATTAAAAAATCAACAGTCGGTAGTATACAGACAGCTCAAGAGGTATGATTAGATATGCAGAAAAATAACCATGTAGTTTTACATAGAATTAAGCATAATGCTTATGGCTCTGGATTGCAGAAAAAAAAAGCTGTTTCATATGTTTGAAAAATGCTAAATTCTCCAAATTGGCAAATACCTGAATTATTGGTGATAATGAACAAAGAAATGTTATACATTCCTAATTAATGACATAATTGTGTTCTGGGTTTATTTTGTAAATTAGCTTCTGTGATTTTATATTTATAGCCCCTCTCTGACCCACCCACCAGCCATCCTCACATACTTTGTGCCCCCTCAGGTTTTTGGGTTGCATGACGCCCCTGTCTGACACAGAGATAGAAAAGAGTGAAATCACAGAATAAGAACTGTTAAGATCAATACATATATTCATTAGAGAGGGTTTGATATGTCCAACATTGATTCCATTAGCCTTTTTCACCAAGTCAACTGCAACTGCGATATATATTTCTTCAATAAGTCATTGCTTATTGTCCTAACTCAATAGTACTTACCTCTGGGTGTTTTGCCCTTATTGGATAATAATTTATCCTGAGGTAAACAATTCGAACACACAATGTAAAACAAATGGGTTGAGAAAAACAACACATGCATCATGAGAAAAAGGTCAGGTGGCTTTAGACAATCGTGAGTTTGCTCACCAGTTGCGCACAAAGCTATGTCAAAAACAATATTTACTCTCATAAAAATGCACATATGATGCTACATGGAGAGAGGCGGAGCAAAACATTGGAATATAAACTGACCACAGCGTTACCGATTGACAGGCACACGAAAGAGACCACACTATAACGCCTGTTACAACTTTGGCTTTGCTTAATAGATATCTGTTTGTTTCATACAGAAGAAACACCTGCAGCCTATCATCTATTCCCCCAAATTTACCGACATGGACGTTTTAAAGTTTGTGGTTTTGATAGTTGCAGTTTTTGCGCAGGTTTACTGTGCCCTGGGAACCCCAACCAGCGACGATGGAGATATTTGGTCGATTGAAAACTGGCAGGTAAAACGCACGTCCCTCTTTTGAAGTGCATAGCTAGTTGGAACTAGCGAATGTTGTAGCGTCCTGCTGCGTTCAAGCTATTATTTTTAGGTTTCACGTTTAGGACATCTGATAAGGCAATGGTTGATAGAAGGCTTCTGTTACTTATTCACTGTTACAATTATTGTTACAGAGGGATCCGTTGGAGAGTGGCTTGGCCTTCCGCGTGGCTGACCTCACCAAGAGGTCCGAACTGCAGCAGTTTCAACAACTCGTGGCGCAAAGCTCAGGTCAATTCAACTTTCATATCTTTTGATCTGGTCTGTTTTTTTGGGGGGGGGGGGGGGGGGGGGGTGTCCCTCAACCGATTCTAAGTAGGTGTTTCAAATTTTAAAGCATTTTAAATTAAATTATTAATTGGCCTGCTTTGGGCTATAACCTATATTATGTACTTCTCAAATAAATATGTGTGTGTGTGTGTGTTTGTGTTTCATCAGGGAATAAAGCAGACATGTTTATTGGACTCATGGGTCGAAGGTCCTCAAGTCGAGGTAGAGTCAAGCACTTTACCAGATTATAAATATGTTAGCTATCATTCTCCAGAACAATTTAAATCTAATGTATTTATTCCATATTTGTTTTTTTTCCAGAGTCACAAGAGGAATGGAACAAGCCCCAGTATTACTAGAGATGAAGATATGAACTTGATTGTTCAAAGTCACTGTAATAATCAATGTTGCTCAAATTATTAATCTAGGTCAAAGCAATCCAATACATGCAACAAAGTTTAATTTATGTAACATAAGTAAGGAATGTGTAATGAGGGTCAATAATTATTTGACCCATGTGTTTAAAAACTGGGTCGGGGATTTGCTGCAACTAATTGACATTGTATGCCTTCCTTAATTGTATCATTCTGTACTCTCCTTTGCAATACAAGCTGCTTGTCATGTTCAATCAAGTATTTTGTTGTTGTTGCATAATATTAGATGGCTTGTTATGCATATAAACAGGTATATTTGTCTAACTTAAGATAATTCACGTGTCATCACTGAGAGCATTACTGAACTTCAAGATTCATTAATAGTGGAAAAAACAATTTGCTTTTCTGTGCTTCATATGAAATGCTGATAATTTGTCAGTGAACCCCTACACATACTGCCCCAGAAAGAAAACCTTGCACACAGGATCAAGACATTTTGGAGTTCAGATTTATTGGAGAGGAAGCAAGTACAAAAGCAGGTGCACACAACTTATCTACATATTAATGCTGTACAGAGGTACTGCTGTGTAGCTACAGTGGTCTACTGCTCTTTTGATAGCTTATTGAAGAACAACTGCTTGTATGAAGGTGAACATTATGACCACACACACTGGTTTCAGGTAAACCGAGCTGTTCTGGAGTTGCTTTCTATAGCTGCCATGACAGGCACAGGAGGAAGCATCAAGACAACACAGACCACAGCAACATGTTGGGAGGCAAAATATGAAAGGCAGAGGTAAAGGAAGATAATTGTTTGTGGGAAATTAACAGTTGACCTGTTGTAGCAGTGTTCTCAGGTTCCAATAAAATATACAGTGAAATGAGCTGCAAGTTGACCTGCTATAATACCTCTGTGTGATGTTAGGCCAAGTTAGCATCTATTCATGCCAAAGATGCTGATATTATAGACTCTTTGAAGAACCATGAACTTTGCAACTAAATCATACCACAAAATATAGTGGACAGTGTACAATCTAGTTTTAGAGAGTCAAAATAAGGAAGTAAACAATCTGATGGGCAGGTATATTTCAAGGCCTTTCACTTAACATTCAAAAGCAGAAGGAATGAATGAAGCTTGACTGGCCCAAAACTATTTTAACATGCAATTTAAATTGGAAATCCAAAAGTTCAACACGAGTGCTTATATTCTGAAAATAATCATAAATGCCATATTATTGGAGAATTACTTTCTTAATTCAAACCTGGATCCAGTGAAATATACAGTCTATTTGGCAGCCTTGAAGAAATACCTCCTCTCAGATTGAGCTTGTTTTGTTACTCCCCCATGACATACAAATGCACAGATCAAATAGCTTATTTTTTTTAAATACACAAGAAAAACAAAAACAACCCAGAAACACAACTGAATAAAAACTCTACACAAGGATTAACACGGTTTCAGAATGACAGGGAAGTTTGTGAATCCTTTACGATGTTAATAAAGAGTTCACTTTGACATATGGTCAGTAAAGGCCATTTCTTCTGCAACTATAAAGATGTGCACTTTATATATTTATTGCCCTATTGTGGCTAGAAATTCTTGAGATGAGGGCCATACGTTGCTGTGGAAACTCAAAATCTTTATATACACACACACACAGCAGATGGAGGTAATTTCTGGTTTCATCCAATGTATATGCACAATCAGTCTAGCAGTCAGTAACATTTGCAGCAATTCAAAATGTTGGTGAAAAAAAATCCATTATTTTATCCTTATACACATAAACGGACATAAAATGGGTTGACCACAATGCAAAACAAATAGTCTCTATTGTTGGGTACTACATGCATTGTTCCTCTGCAACATGTTCGAGAAAATCTCTTCTAATGACACGTTCAAATCTAGTTCTCAGTACGGCTAGGAAACCAGTCCTGCACATTTTAAAAACTTTCTTCAAATATACTTTGTCTTGCCAAACCTGTACCATAAAATCTTCTCTCTATCATTTAAATATATTGACAGCATGACTTGAACTTGACATCAAATTCGTACTTTGGCCTTAGACAAAGCCTGACTGCAAATTCCAGTTCTGTTCTTTTTTCTTCTCTCCCAAAATGTTTACTTGTGCACTCTCCCTCATGGATTTAAAAGGAATGGATTGGGGAAAGGAACTTCCTCCAGCCAACGTTTTCACCAGTCCGAGGCTTTTAAATACTTGAAAGAGTGCACACTGGAGAGAAGGGGAAGAGGCAATCTTTCAGGAAGCCAAATTTAAAATAGCTTAAAAAAGGACATTAGCCAAAACAGCTTAAAACAGTGGTAAAACCAAACAGAAGTAAAAAAAATAATAATAATAATAAAAAATAATAAAAAAATAAAGCCAAAACCAAACAGAAACACTAAAGACAATCAAGACACATGGATACATTGTTGTGTTGTGGCTCACTAGGTTAACACGGTTCTACTGAGAAGTCGTGTGAGGAAAGCTAGGGTCTGGTTTCAAGCAACCCACTATTAGTATTCTTCTTGATATTATGATCTACTACTTAAGCCTGGTTAGGACTCTCAATAATACTGACCAAAAAGTTGTTTGAAGTAAACTATTCTGATAGTGAGCTTTGAACCCAGGTCATTGTGTTGGAGAGTTGGCGTGGTATGGTGTAGGGGGAAGAAGTGTCCTATGTTCCTTTAGGTGGGGTCCACTTTAAGGCAGTGGGTTCAATAGTCTTGCTGCTGCCACGCTTGGTCTCCTTGGCTTTCCAGTCGTCGATTAGGTCCTGGAGGAGATAGTTAGCATGTTAGCCTCAGAAGCCAAGGTTTGTCACGTTCCGTTCCAAATCCTGTGGAAGTTCACCTCAAAATGAAATTTAAAAGAAAGGACAGACAACAGTGGTATAGATGGAAACTAGACATGTTGCCACTTTCAAACCCATTAAATATTTTGCATGTTAAATTAATACACAACAGACAAACTGTCTGACACAGTAGAAAGAGAAACAAAGCCAATTAAAAAAATAAAGCAAAAAAAAAAAGCCTCTCCTGAGGGGAAACGTCACTAATACTTAAAATCCAATACCCAAGTTCTCCAGACTTCCAATAGTAAAGTCAACGTGACGAGATTTGGAAGGATGGCTCTGTGAGGTTAGTAGCACGCTAGCACTGCTAGGCTCAATGATAAGTGGATGTCCACAACAATAGAGACTGAACTGACGTCTAATGGAATAACCCAAACCCCAACTAATTCCACAGTTAGTTGGAGAAATGTCCTGGCCGTCACACTAAATCAGAATTTGTTCTTGGCTGATTAAATAATATATAAAGAATAAATATATGAAGAAATGGTAGGTGACATACCTGTCTCTTCAAGACCAGGTGCTTCCCTTTCCAGTACTTGAGCATCTGGAGGGACTGCAGGGTGCTGACGATGTCCACTGGGTTGACGGCTGTCTCCTGGCTGATCTCCTTGATGGAGATCTCCTTCCCCTGGAACTGGTTGAGGTAGCGCAGCAGCACCTCCTTCCAGTAGGACCTGTAGCTGATTAGGCCCAGGTCTGAGAGGGGCCGCTCTGGAGAGCCCACCTTCTCCTCCACTTTAGACAGTAAGTAACCTGGGAGAGGGCAGACCACACACAGGGTTACACAGAGACCAGGGTTAGAGAGAAACCAGGACCAGACACAGGGTTACAGAGAGATCAGGTAGAGAAACCACAAGGTAGTGGCTGTACTCACTGAAGTCAATCAGCATCTTTCCGTAGCCCTGCCTCATGTACTGTGGCATGGTGAGGATACAGGAGACATTGTAGTTTAGGAACGAGTTCTTCTCCTAAAATGGGAGGGCATAGACGTTTTGAGTTTGAGAAAAGCAGTTCATAAATAAAACGTAGCATTATGACTACGACTGACTGGTTACCTTTGAGAAGTAGCCAACAAGATGGCAGCCGGTGTTGTCAGCCTCTGTCATTACGTAGAAGAGGAAGGGCTCCACGTCGTAGTATAGGGTCTTGTGGTCCAGGAAGAGCTTAGCCAGAAGGCACAGGTTTTGGCAGTAGATCTGTGGACGATAGGGTCATTTAGCAGGGCTATGGTCAGAGCAGGGTAGTCATAACATTCACAAGGCAAGATAACGTAACATTCCTGGGACCCCAGCAATCTCTCACCTTGTTCTTTTTACCGTCCACCTCAAAGACGGAGATGTTTCCCTTTCGATAGATCTCATCCCCTGGTGGGTGTTTCCAGACACACTTGGCCTGTACAGGGGGACGGACAGCACCGATCATCATACAAAAACCTACTGAGAACTGAGATCCACTCTGAAACGTCCGAATCCATCCATAAAGAACAATCAGAAAACACCGGAGAAACTAATTGACATGCACCAACGTTCTCACCATGTGCCGGCGCAGGATGGTCAGACTCTTCATGTACTTGAGGCAGAACTCACACATGTAGAGGCGTCCCAGGCGGGCGTACTCCTCGGGGTAGGGCGAGTGGTACCAGGTGTCCAGCTCGTAGCGGCCAAACACAATGGTCTTGATCATGTTGCTGCCCTCCGCCACCTGGCCCTGCAGCTTCTCCTGCACCAGGCGGAGGACAGGGAGAGGGGACAGAAAAGAGAGGAGGAAGAGAGAGGTTTGACCAACGCAGCGAGGGAGAGGGGCAGGCAAAGCGCCACGGGAGGAGAACTCATTACTCTCCATGGAAGCGACCACAGAGAATACGCTTTCATTTTGGAAAAAAGGTTATAAATATGTGTGGAAAGGATAAGAGAGAGCTTTGATTTGGAAGACTGAAAGGGGAGCCTCTTAAAGATATCGGCTAGAGTAAATCTAACTCAAAGAGAGCGAAGAAGAACTTCTCCATAAACTACCCGGTCTTGTAACTGACAACACCAGACAGTGTGAGTAGCCAGATTACCCAGAATGCTCCCTGTCTGGCACTGCCCACCATAAACGGTGAGAGCTGGGCGTCGACTGGGCCCAGTCCAGACAGTCACTAGTACAGGCTCAGGAAAAGAAAGAGGAAAATGGGAGGAAGGGCGATGAGTTCTCTCTCTTACAAGATCCTCCGAAGCACGTGCCTGGGCTTTTCGAAAGAGCTCCAGGTCGTAATCACTTGTGATGTTCTCCAGGAGGGGCTCTCGGTTGTTGCCGTGGGACTGCCGGTGATCCTGGGACATCAGAGAGGGAGAAGAAGCCTTTAACCTCAGAACAATCAGCACATCTCTTCAACCGGACACATTATTTACCTTCAACATATCTGTTGTCCGAACAGTTGTCAAACTGTGCTTGCGAGACACTTTTTAATTTTGCAAGCATTATATTTGTTTACCTTTCGTATGGGATAAGAGTGTATTACAACGTGTAGGCTACAGCTTTTTCTTCTGGCACTAATGGAAAAGGGTCGTTTTTTCTTTCCTAGAGTTTGGATTAGAGGTCAGATCATCACACTCACCATGTACTGGTCTTTCTGCTCTTTTAGCAGACCCGAGTTCCTCTTCTTCCTCATTTCCGTCACCTTCTCCTTGTACCTCATCTGTCTCTCCGTTGGGGCCTAATCCATTATGCAATGTTATGAAACTGCCATGATACTGCCTTTAAATCCAAATCCTTAACTAATTTGCGCCCTATTGCCTTTCTTGAAACATTTACTGCAAGGAAGGACAAATCCAAACCAAAAACAGTAGCGTAGTGATAAAATGAGATGGTCGACCAAATGAAAGGCCCAGGATCAGGATCATAGTACCTGGTGACGGGTAGCGTGTCTGTTCTCATCCTGCCGGTGGGACAACGTCCGCTCCTCCACCTGTTTGTCACGAGAGGAGGCCCTCGTCTGTGAAGAGAAATCCCGTTTGGTAAGCCATCCCTACTAAAGATATGCCTACAGTATGTTGTTTTATTAAGTAGTAGGCAGACAGATTTCAGACACGGCCCAAGAATCCCACACCTCAACACTAAGGCCAACTTCCAAGGTCTTGTAGATTTACCTTGCATTCATCTACAGAGAGGTTGTGGAAGAGAGGGCAGCCAGATATTGAGAAGTGTCTCTCATGTTTCCCTGTCAAATGGCCTGAAAAAAAATAAAACAGAGAACGTCAAGTGAAACAAATGCAGAACATAACAATTAACAGTGTGTGTTTTGAAGGTGTTGCATTCTGAGGTCCACTTTGCACAAAAAGTCAACAATGTAAATAAATGTCCTGCCCTCATTGACGGTGGAGCTGACAGTTAAGAATGAGATAATTTACCCAGGGAGTTGCAGCCTGGTGTGGGGCACTTCATGTTGAAGTTGTAGCTCTCGTGGAAGCGACGGCGCTTGGGCCTGTGGGAGAGGTCGCTGCCAGAGTCTTTGAGTGACAGCTCCTTGGCCAGGGACTCGTCAGGAGAGGCGTTAGGGCTGGACACGTCAATGTCCGACTCCGATGAGAGGGCGTTCCCTGTTGGGGTGCGGGGCGGAGACTCGTCCTGGTCTGCTGCTCGCTTCAGGTCTGGAAAAGCCAACGAGGAGAAGAACACGTGAAGGAATTGTTATACTCACAATCCCGACAGACACCTCACATTTTTTTATTTGACCTTTATTTAACTAGGCAAGTCAGTTAAGAACAAATTATTATTTACAATAACGGCCTACCCCGACGACGCTGGGCCAATTGTGCGCCGCCCTATGGGACTCCCAATCATGGCCGGTTGTGATACAGCCTGGAATCGAATCAGGGTCTGTAATGACGCCTCTAGCACTGAGACGCAGTGCCTTAGACCGCTGTGCCACTCGGGAGCCCACACGATGGGGCATAGTTCATATTTCAAATGCCTGGCATGGATCTAGAATTATAAATGAGGACATTCCAACTATCTCAACACTCTCTCACAGTACCATGTTTATATAGTTTCAGAACACAAGATTCCATTTTGTTGTGATGCTGCTATACACACACTATGCTATATATTTTTTTGTCAATGTTGGTGATGCATTTGTTTTTCACAAAATTCTTGCACGCCCCCTTCAGGTTTTCCCAAGGCATGTTTTTCCAAAGGCAAAAAGTGAGGGGTATGAAATAGGACAAGAGGGGATGACGACTCATCGTGACACCAAACACCCAATACATGATCACATACAACGACCCCACCACACCAGGAACGGAACCCAAAGGAATGAATAGGGATGGTAGCTACAAGCATAGGCTGCAATTTTCAGCAGAACTGTCTGAGTAACGAGCAGAAACATAACAAATGAGTGGAATAACATGTGGAGGACAACACAAGCTCAAATCATCTATGTTTGAGGACACAAGCCCAAAACAAACTTAAAGAGTAGAAATGCGCTGGTTGAGCATCACTGCCTGTTTGAAAACTTAAAATGATACAATGAAAATATATCCTAAATAACACAGTGGGTGGCCAGCTCTCAGGTGTGGACAATTGAGCGGGGGGGGGGACTGTGAGAGAAAGTGACCATGCTGCCTCGTTCTCCTACCTTCCACATGCTGCTCCGTGTCCGACCCCGAAGAGCGACTCTGGCGCAGAGGGTATTTCTTGGGGGTGACCGGCGACCCTTGCTGCAGACTACGGCTACGGGTCACACGCCGGGCAGAGAAGGTCACCACCTCTGCTGGGCTGATCTGGACAGGGCTGGAATCTAAAAATACATTTTTTTAAACAGGCGTCTTCAGGGGTCTCTGGCCCTCAGAAGTAATGTAGCAGGCTAGGAGCTACAAGTCTTCTGTCTCGTCAATGGAGAAATCCCTTTCAAGCAGACACTTACACTCCCTTAACAAACAAACGGATTCATTTCCACAACATACCTGACCATATAGGATTCATATACAGGCAACAAAAACAAAAACATAGGCCCAAGCAGTAAGCTACTTGTTGTATATAACAACTTAATAACAATATCAGTTCAGTTCTCACATTGAGGACCAAGGGACGTGCCAAGCTTTTCAAAAACCACATTGAAAAAAAACTGGATGCATTCTATAACAAAAGGGAGTGGGAATAATATCATCCTCTACTCAAACCATGACTGCCAGACCGAATAGGGATCAGGGGGGGATGACTGCTGTCTAAACCTATTCACAGTTTATGAGCTTGAATGCTGATATACAATGGCTATTGTACAGCAAGAGATAACAACTCATGAGCACATCTATGGGTATATCTACAGACAGACAAAAGAGAACCCCAGCATTACAGTCAGTATCCTCATTTTGAATCTTCTGACTTAGACTATTGTCATAACATTTGGTTCAATGACCGAGACTGAAAACTCATAGGGATGGAATCCAAGGGATTCATAGTTATTCAGCAGATTCTTGATGCAGAAAAATAACAATATAAATATATTGGCCATCTCATGACAGTTCCATATCAAAACTGCATTGTTGTATTCAGCGCATGTGACAAATAAAATTTGATTTGAAAACAGCATATTTACCTTGAGAACTTTGGCTGAGTCGCAGCGATGCCCGGGTGAGGCGCGTGTTCCTCCGTGTTCTCCCATAGGTCTCGATTCTGTCTGTGTGCTCATGGTCAGCAGAGAAGTCTGAATCCTCAGTGCCCTCGGAGCTGCTCCCAGCATTCCTCTTTCATAGAACAAAAGGAAAGATCATCGTCAGTTATGCACATCAATCAGTAACATAAATATCACGCTTCTTTGGTTTGGTTTCTGTTAGCTTGTATAAACAAAACTGCTATCGTTGAATCCATTTATGATTATCATGAAGCATCACTTGTGTGCCCCAATCTTCCTATCTTCCAACATGTGGGAGGAAACAGCGCAATAGCCGCTCTAACTGGGACGTGAATAGGCTATATTCAGTAGCCTACAGTGCATTCGGAAAGTATTCAGACCCCTTGACTTTATCCACATTTTGTTACGTTACAGCCATATTCTAAAATAGATTAAATTGTTTTTTCCTCCTCAATCTACACACAATACCCCATAATGACAAAGCAAAACGTTTTTTTATTTTAGCAAATTTATCAAATATATCACATTTACATACGTACTCAGACTGTTTACTCAGTACTTTGTTGAAGCACCTTTGGCAGTGATTACCCATTCTTCTCTGCAGACCCTCTAAAGCTCTGTCAGGTTGGACGGGGAGCATCACTGCCCAGCTATTTTCAGGTCTGTCCAGAGATGTTGGATTGGGTTCAAGTCCGGGCTACTCAAGGACATTCAGAGACTTTTCCCGAAGCCACTCATGCGTTGTCTTGGCTGTGTGCTTAGGGTCGTTGTCCTGTTGGTAGGTGAACCTTCACGCCAGTCTGAGGTCCTGAGGGCTCTGGAGCAGGTTTTCATCAAGGATCTCTCTGTACTTTGCTCCGTTCATCTTTTCCTCGATCCTGACTAGTCTGCCAGTCCCCGGACACTGAAAAACAACCCCACAGCATGATGCTGCCTCCACCATGCTTCACCTTAGGGATGATGCCAAGTTTACTCCAGACTTGGTTTCATCAGACCATAGAATCTTGTTTCTCATGGTCAGAGTCCTTTAGGTGCTTTTTGGAAAACTCCAAGAGGGCATGTGCCTTTCACTAAGGAGTGGCTTCCGTCTGGCCACTCTACCATAAAGGCCTGATTGGTGGAGTGCTGCAGAGATGGTTGTCCTTCTGGAAGGTTCTCCCATCTCCACAGAGGAACTCTGGAGCTCTGTCAGAGTAACCATTGGGTTCTTGGTCACATCCCTGACCAAGGCTCCGATTGCTCAGTTTGGCCGGGCGGCCAACTCTACGAAGAGTCTTGGTGGTTCTAAACTTCCATTTAAAAAAAGATCAAGTTGTCGAAACATCTTAAGGATGATCAATGGAAACAGGATGAACCTGAGCTCAATTTCGAGTCTCATAGCAAAGGGTCTGAATACTTACGTAAATAAGGTGTTTAAAAAAAATACATTTTCAAGAATTTCAAAAAAACTGTTTTTGCATTGTCATTATGGGGTATTGATATGTTTTTTAAATGTTTTAAATACATTTTAGAATAAGGCTGTAACGTAACAGAATGTGGAAAAGGGGAAGAGGTCTGAATACTTTCCGAATACACTGTATATCCCCAATATAGCTCCGGTCTCCCCTAATCTGCATCGGATGCACTCATAAATTCTCTGCTACTCACAGAATGTTTCAGAGATCTCAAGTTATGATGCTGCGTGCATTTCATCAAATGCTCGCAGTCAAACAACAAATAATGCGACACAGGTTATTTTCCTGTGTTTAGTCCAGACTGCATTCTCACCTGCAGTGAACCGCACCACGGTATGAATTGAATCGGACAGAGTACACCCTTTTTGAAAAAATCATGGTGCGTTGTTCAGTGTGCTCCCAAGTGCAGATAGTAATCACACCAGTCCAAACGAGCCGAACTAAGGGGTAAACGCACCTGAGGTCGGGGAGAAAATGCACCAAACCAATTGTGCAAAAGCCCCCTACAACTGCAAAAACATCTGGCAAAGAAATGTACTTTATGTCCTGAATAGAAAGCGTAACGTTTGGGGCAAATCCCAACACATCACTGATTGCCACTCTTCATATTTTCAAACATGGTGGTGGCTGCCTCATGTTATGGGTATGCTTGTTATCAGCAAGGACAAGCAAATTTTTTAGGATAAAATAAATGGAATAGAGCTGAGCACAGGCAAAATCCTAGAGGAAAACCTAAACACTGGGTAACAAATTCAGGACAATAACGTAAAACACAAGGACAAACATACACAAGAGTTGCTTATCAAGATGGCATTGAATGTTCCTGAGTGGCCTAGCTACAGTTTTGACTTGAAATTGGCTTGAAAATGGCTGTCTAGCAGTGATCGACAACCAACTTGACAGAGCTTGAAGAATTTAAAAAATAATAATGTGCAAATATTGTACAATCCAGGTGTGCAAAGTTCTTCGAGACTTACCCAGAAAGACACAGCTGTAATTGGAAAATGTGATTCTAACATGTATTGGACACAGGTGTGAATACTTCTGATTTCATTTTTAATAAATTTGCTAAAACTACATGTTTTCATTTTGTCATTATGGGGTATTGTGTGTAGACGGGTGAGAAAAAACATCTAATCAATTTTGAATTCAGGCTGTCACACAACATGTGGAATAAGTCAAGGGGTATGAAAACTTTCTGAAGGCACTGTATGTTTTGAAGCAAACTGGACTGGAGTACTAGCTAGTAAAAAAAAATCATAATCCAACAGCATAAGCACATAAAATACAAGAATCACCCGAAAATATTGTTTACAGGGGTCAATGGTTTACACTTTTATTAATATGGAGGAGGAGCATGTGTTCAAGCAACACTTCCGTAAGTACTTTTCCCACAATGCACCATGTCAAAACATTTACCAACGGCCAGAATTGAAATCCGCTCGGGAAATGTTCCAAAACAAACATGAAACGGACCATACATATGTATATCAATAACATTACCATACTGTTACGTTAACAACTAGCGTTGCGAAAATAATTTCGAGATGAAAATGGCTCAACAATCTTGAGGGCACTATGTGTCTTTAAACCAATTGCAAGTGAGGAAAGGCGGGACATGAGAATATTAAACCAATTGACACTATGTTATTCCTGAATCAATCCAATAAAATCGTTGTTTTCAGGAAGACAAGTATTTCCCTCACCACCAGCAGGATTCAACTAGCTACAGCCAGAGAGGTTTGAAGCTATATAACACCTTTTGCGTACACCCTGCGGGCCTGTTCCACCAAGCTTTTGGTTCCATCACTGCTAGCTGGTGGTTCATCTGTAAGCTAGATAACTACGTTAGCTAGCTAAAACGACTGTGAAGAAATGTTCAAATGCGCCCCATCACAATAGCCATGAATGAACACTCACAGATAGCAAGCATTAGCTAGACCAATATCGCATCAGCTTACCATGGCATTTGTGCTATTCTAAATGTTACAACTTATTGTGCTATGCTTGAACGCAAACTAGGATTCAATTGGCTCCTATTTGTCACGTTATAGTGACATGATAGCTAATTAGCTAAACAAATTAACATTACATATAACGTTAGCTAGCATGAGTCAGTCACCTGTATTTTACCACCAACGTTAAGTATCTAAATCAACCAAGTTCTTACCTTTCTCCGAGGCATATTTCACTTTAACGGCGTCTGTTTTAAGACGTTGGCTATCCCTTAGCAGTAAAAATAAACACAGCGTTTTAAAATTAAAATGCTCACTAAATAAACTGGTTGACTGGACATACCGCTCAACGTTTGTGTCACACTTCCGTGGTATGTTCAAGCAAGTCGACACGTTTCGGAATGTTTTGAAACGGTTCAACTGTTATTCAATTGGCCACTAGATGGCAGTGTTGTAACTTGTACACGATGGTCCCTTGTGTAAAGGCACCTTGCTATTCGGAATCCTTGGGATGTCCCTACCCCCCACATTGAAGTTGAAATGTAAGGTTAGGGTTTAGAGGTAGGGACATCCCAAGGGCCCCAGAGAGTGTAAATCAAAGTTTATTTGTCATGTGTGCCAAATACAACAGGTGTAGGTAGACCTTACAGTGAAATGCTTACTTACAGGCTCTAACCAATAGTGAATAATAGGTAGGAAAATACATAAAACAACAGTAAAAAGACAGGCTATATACAGTAGCGAGGCTACATACAGACACTGGTTAGTCAGGCTGATTGAGGTAGTATGTACATGTAGATATGGTTAAAGTGACAATGCATATATGATGAACATATGGTGGTGGGTGGGACACAATGTAGATTAGCCAATGTGCGGGAGCACTGGTTGGTCAGCTAAATTGAGGTAGTATGTACATGAATATATAGTTTAAGTGACTATGCATATATGATAAACAGAGAGTAGCAGCGTAAAAATATGGGTTGGTTGGGGGGCGGGGGCGGGGGGCACACAATGCAAATAGTCCGGGTCGCTATTTGATTACCTGTTCAGGAGTTTTATGGCTTGGGGGTAAAAACTGTTGAGAAGCCTTTTTGTCCTAGACTTGGCACTCCGGTACTGCTTGCAATGTGGTAGTAGAGAGAACATGACTTGGGTGGCTGGGGTCTTTGACAATTTATAGGGCCTTCCTCTGACACCGCCTGGTGTAGAGTTCCTGGATGGCAAGCAGTTTAGCACAAGGGATGTACTGGGCCGTACGCACTACCTTCTGTATTGCCTTGCGGTCAGAGGCCGAGCAATTGCCGTACCAGGCAGTGATGCAAATCCTTTTAGTTTCCTGCGGGGGAATAGGCTTTGTCGTTTCCTCTTCACGACTGTCTTGGTGTGTTTGGACCATTCTAGTTGGTTGTTGATGTGGACACCAAGGAACTTGAAGCTCTCAACCTGCTCCACTACAGCCCCGTCGATGAGAATGGGGGCGTGCTCGGTCCTCCTTTTCCTGTAGTCCACAATCATCTCCTTAGTATTGATCACGTTGAGGGATAGGTTGTTATTCTGGCACCACCCGGCCAGGTCTCTGACCTCCTCCTATAGGCTGTCTCGTCGTTGTCGGTGATCAGGCCTACCACTGTTGTGTCGTCTACAAACTTAATGATGGTGTTGGAGTCATACCTGGCCATGCAGTCGTGGGTGAACAGGGAGTACAGGAGGGGACTGAGTACACACCCCTGGGGAACTCCAGTGTTGAGGATCAGCATGGCAGATGTGTTGCTACCTACCCTCACCACCTGGGGGCGGCCCGTCAGGAAGTCCAGGATCTAGTTGCAGAGGGAGGTGTTCAGTCCCAGGATCCTGTACAGGGAAATACATTGATACACTGACTCATATAGTTTACATAAAAATAGACTGTGTATTTTTTTCCTGAGGTAAGATACAGTACAGCACACAAGATGCATAGCAAGTCGTTTGATGAGGATGTAAATAGACCATTCATTCATTCATCGTAGAGCGCTCATTGAGTGTATATCAGGGGACCTCCCCTCCCCCACACATTCTGTCTTTACTACTAAGTCTCACTCCCACCGAGTTCTATACAGTTCTATACTGAACAAAAATATAAATGCAACATGCAACAATTTCAAAGATTTTACTGTTACAGTTCATGTAAGGAAATCAGTCAATTTAAATTCATTAGGCCCTAATCTATGGCTTTCACATGACTGGGAATACAGATGTGCATCTGTTGGTCACAGATAACTTTTTTTTTTTTAAAGTAGGGACATGTATCAGAAAGCCAGTCAGTATCTGGTGTGACCACCATTTGCCTCATGCAGTGCGACACATTTCCTTCGCATAGAGTTGATCAGGCTGTTGATTGTGGCCTCTTCTTCAATGGCTGTGCGAAGTTCCTGGATGTTGGCGGGAACTGGAACAGACTGTCTTACACGTCGATCCAGAGCATCCCAAACATGCTCAATGGGTGTCATGCCTGGTGAGTATGCGGGCCATGGAAGGACTGGGAAATTATCAGCTTCTAGGAATTGTGTACAGATCCTTGCGACATGGGGCAGTGCATTATCATGCTGAAACATGAGGTGATGGCGGCGGATGAATGGCACGACAATGTGCCTCAGGATCCCGTCACGGGATGTGCATTCAAATTGCCATTGATAAAATGCAATTGTTTTCATTGTCCGTAGCTTACAACTGCCCAAACCATAACCCAACCACCACCATGGGGCACTCTGTTCACAAAATTGACATCAGCAGACCACTCGCCCACACGATGCCATCTGCCCGGTACAGTTGAAACTGGGATTAATGCGTGAAGAGCACACCTCTCCAGCTTGCTAGTGGCCATCAAAGGTGAGCATTTGCCCACTGAAGTCGATTACGCGGCAGACTGCAGTACACGAGGTCTGCTGTTGTGAGGCCGGTTCGACACACTGCCAAATTCTCTAAAACAAGGTTGGAGGCAGCTTATGATAGAGAAATTAACATTCATTTATCTGGCAACAGCTCTGGTGGACATTCCTGCAGTCATTCAATTGCACGCTCCCTCAAAACAACTGTGGCATTGTGTTGTGTGACACCTGTGTAATGATCATGCTGTTTAATCAGCTTGTTGATATGCCACACTTGTCAGGTGGATGGATTATCTTGGCAAAGGAGATATGCTCAATAACAGGGATGTAAACCAATTTGTATGTAAAATTTTAGCGAAATCTGCTTTTTGTCCGTATAGAAGATTTCTGGGATTTTTGGTTTCAGCTCATGAAACATGGGACCAACACTTTACATGTTGCGTTTTTGTTCAGTGTATATGTAATTATATGCTCACCCTCCTTCTCTCCCTATAACAATATTTCATGAAGACAAGAAACCGATTGGGAGTGCTTCTTGATTTTACAATCTAAAGTCTGAATCCTCCACAGGCTTTTCTGGCTGAGAGCAATAACCAATGCATGAACTATGGTCTATCTACAGTAAGTGATGATTCATTATGCTATTTGATAGTCAAATAAAATGTGCCATTGGGTATTACAAATCACAGGGCATTTACAGGAAAAGGGGTTGTTTCATAGAACATGATTAATCTGGATTGTACACAATAAAAAATAGATATATTTAATTTGAAAATAATTGTCTCATATCATATAAAAAGAAAACCAAGTAGTGAGCTAATAACGGCTTTATATTGCTGTCTAATTTCTCAGGGCAAGCCCTGTCCATGACCACTGCACTGTGTGAGGTTACCAGCACTTCTCCATTGAAAAACGACAGCTGATCCCTCTATGGACGTTTTATCCCCCCAACGGACAATTACCCTGCCCACGCCCAATGAACATTTATATTGATCATTGTCACGTTGTAGACATGTATGCTGAGTAATAATAATAATTATTTGTATTTTTTTATTGTTTCATTCATACCTGCACTGCTGGAGCTCAGAGCTTAAGAATTTCACTGTACACTGCAACTACATCTGTGCATGTGACAAAAGAGGGGGGGAAGTCATATTAAACATCCACCTCATGGAGCAACAAGGGTCCACTGACCGACCTTCAAGTCCTTTCAACTGGGGTGAACATTCCTGCCTCTCCTATGACAGTCCGCCTCTGTCTGTCCCTTCAGGGCATTTCTCACAGAATTACAATAAGTTCGAATTAGTTCAAAACTGGTGTTTCTTTCCGTGGCAATCCCGCTGCCTCGGCCACGCAGTAGGGCACTATGCCCACAGTGGCCAGGGGCACAGTGGCACTCTTACAGAAGGACAGCAGGTAGAACAGAGCCCTGGTGTGGGCTGGTGGCCTGAATGAGTCCAGTAAGTGGAGCAGCAGCAGTGTGGCGCCCACGCATGCCAGCCTATATGTGGCACCACCGCCTACTCTCCGGGCCTCGGCGTAGAGGGGCGAGTGCAAGCCTAAGCCCAGGCCTAAGAGAGTGCCGGTGTTGCGCAGGAGGCTGGCGAAGGGTGTAGTGTCTATGTGGACCCATTGGGGCCACTGGCACCAGCGCTGGGCCTTGTCCAGGGTCCAGAGCAGGTTCACCCCCAGGCCCCTGAGGACCAGGTAAAAGCCCACAGCGAAGGAGAGCAGGGAGAGGGTGGTGTAGACGTAGCGCCTCAGGCTAGCCCTGTAGATCCACTGGACCCGGTCAAATGGGAAAACACCTAACACCTAACAAAGGCGCCAGGCACCTACTACCATACCTTGTTCAAAGACACCTAAATATTTTGTCTTGCCCATTTACCCTCTGAATGGGACACACACAATCCATGTCTCAATTGTATCAAGGCTTAAAAATCCTTCTTTAACCTGTCTCCTCCTCTTCATCTACACTGATTGAAGTGCATTTAACAAGTGACATCAGTAAGGGATCATAGCTTTCACCTGGTGAGTCTAAGTCATGTAAAGAGCAGGTGTTCTGAATGTTTTGTACACTCGGTGTATATCTGAAAGGTTTGTATTTGTAGATACTCTTCCTGGGGTCCAGTAAAATTAAGGCAGTTGTACAATTTTAAAAACATCACAATACATTTCACAACAGATTTTACAATGCATTAAGTGCGTGCCCTCAGTGTGCTCCCAGGCCACTACTCTACTAGCACATATCTACAACACAAAATCTATGTCTGTGTGTGTGTGTATAGTGCGTATGTTATCATGTGTGTATGCATAAACAACATCTATGGCATAAACTACATTTATGGCAGAAGTTACACCAAGCCAATCAGTGTTCAAAGCAGGGCTATTACCATATTGCTTATCCAGAACTGAAAGAAGGGCAGACAGGGTAGTGTTTGATTTAGAATTCAGTATAAGAGTTGGGGCTCTCCACTGACCTGTGACGACCCCAGCGACAACCTGGTGAGGGAAGTGGGCAGCGATGAAAACCCTGGAGAGACAGACACACACCTGCACACACCAGAAGACAGCCCACAGGGTCCCGCGGACACACCTGACACACACACACACACGCAGGGAAGGACACACAGTCAACTACTTTGCAGAGTTGGATCATTCAATCTAGAGAATTGTGTCTAGCAGATGAACTCTGATAAACAACATAGAATTGGTCCTCTTACCAGTTCTTGATGTGAACCCCATGTTCCTTGAGGAGGATGGCGAGGAGTGATGAGATCATAGCATAGTAAACCCCTGCAGCACTCATGGCATGACCCGACGGACTTCCTGTGAGAGGAGAACTGCTGTCAAGTACAGTTTTGCTTGAAAGAAATTTGCCAACTGAATGGAATCGAACTGAATCGAACTGCACTCTATACTCTTCTGTAAACTGGTCATCTCTGTATATCCGTCACAAAACCCACTGGTTTATGCTTATTTATTAAACCCTCGTAGGCCTCACTCCCCCCTATCTGAGATATCCACTGCAGCCCTCATCCTCCACATACAACACCCAGTCTGCCAGTCACATTCTGTTAAAGTATCCCTAAAGAAGCACACATCCCTGGGTCGCTTGTCTTTTCAGTTCACTGCAGCTAGCGACTGGAACAAGCTGCAACAAACACTCAAACTGGACAGTTTTATCTCAATCTCTTAATTCAAAGACTCAATCATGGACACTCTTACTGACAGTTGTGGTTGCTTTGCGTGATGTATTGTTGTCTCTACCTTCTTGCCCTTTGTGCTGTTGTCTGTGCCCAATAATGTTTGTACCATGTTTTGTGCTGCTACCATGTTGTGTTGCTACCATGTGTTGCTTTCATGCTATGTTGTTGTCTTAGGTCTCTGTATGTAGTGTTGTGTTTTCTCTCTTGTCATGATGTGTGTTTTGTCCTATATTTGCATTTAATTTATTTTTATTTCTAATCCCCGTCCCCGCAGGTGGTCTTTTGCCTTTTGTTCGGCCATCATTGTAAATAAGAATTTGTTCTTAACTGACTTGCCTAGTTAAATGAAGGTTAAATAAAAAATATAAAAAATAATGGAATTTAATTCATTTGAGTTGAAAATACTGCATGGATTCTCCAAAAAGGAGAATGGTGGCAGTGGTTCTGCCACCAGCAACAGACAAACAGACTCACCTGGACTAGTCTCACAGGTCATATGGAACTGCCCAATTTGTGGCGCTGATGAGTTGCCATAGTAAGGAGTCTCTTGAACCCACCAATAGGGACGCTCGCCAAACAGGATCCTGTGTAGACATGAGAGAGTAATATATCATGTATCACATATTGAATCCTCCTCTGTCTGGCAACATACGCACTGGAGGGATCATCTGCTAGATCGTTCTCATAGCATAGTTAAAACATTCAGAACCTGCATTATTTTCATCCTGGAAATATACATATTATATTGTTATTCTTTATCTTAGCATCTGAGCACTGTGATTAGTATTGGTAGTCACCTACCATTTGAAGATAAGGTTGAGCCAGTCTCCCACCACAGCCACCCAGACCAGCTTGATCCCCACTGCTTCCCGCAGGTGGAAACACACAGGGAAGAAAACAAAGAAGGTGTTCCGCAGGTCAGCTACCATGGAAACAAACAGGAACCAGCTCTGAGTGTCCCTGTAGTGAGTCTGGAGGTATCGTGTGGTGCTAACTCCATAGGCGTGGACGGTGTCCATGGCTGCTCTCTAGTTCACTGTATCTGACAGTCACACTAACGTTAAGAACAGTCTTCGACAACTAGTCTATAGCTGCTGCTGTGTCTGATATCCTACGTCAGAAGAGCAGAGGTGTCTGCTGAGATGCCCCCTGGCAGTACCATAGTTCTGTGTGTATTGTCTGATAAAGTCAAGAGGTAGTGGTGTGAGGTCTCTGTGCAGCCCTTGTAGTGTGTGCTGCTTGTCTGTCCAGTGCACGCCTGTCACCGCTGCTATCCCTTTTATACCCTGTGTGAACACCTGGTCACTCCACCACGCCTGATCTTTGAACTGGAGAGAGTGAGGAGGGAAAAGAACTGGACAAACATTACATCATGACCGACTGCACTGCAGCCAGCTGGTCAGTGCATCACTATGGGGACTACCTGTGGTGTGGTATTGCTGGAAGACCCCCCCCCCCCCCCCCCCCACACACACACACACACACACACATGCATGCACGTACACACACACCAGTGGCGGCTGGTGGGAGGTGCTATAGGAGGATGGGCTCATTGTAATGGCTGGAACGGAATCAATGGAACGGTATCAAACGCATCAAACATATGGAAACCACATGCTTGACGCCGTTCCATTAATTCCATTCCAGCCATTACAATGAGCCCGTCCTGCTATTGCTCCTCCCACCAGCCTCCACTGAGAGACATATGCATGCACACATACTCATCACCACCGTCACGTCATGCATCCAGTTATCACTCCCTGCCCTGTTGAGAGCTCAGAGTGAGTAGATACCAGATGAAGTAAATGTGAAGTGTTGTTTTTCCCCCGCCGCCTGATTGCCCTCTTATGGGGCTAGTGGAGTTGAACAATAACAAGCGTATGGGTTCAATATGAATCGCTGACAGATTTCTCCTTTCAAGAGTTCAGTATCCCTCAATGTCTAATTGGTCCATCATTCTTATTTCATTCAATGACTGCTTTAAACTACATGTACTCTCTAAGGGTTCCAAAAGGGTTCTTTGGCTGTCCCAATAGGAGAACCCTTTTTGGTTCCATGTAGAACCCTCTGTGGAAAGGGTCCTACTTGGAACCCAAAAGTTTTCTACCTGGAACCAAGAATTGTTCTTCAAAGTGTTATACTATGGGGACAGCCGAAGAACCCTTTTAGGTTCTAGATAGCTCTTTTTTTCTAAGTGTGTGTATGGTTAACCATGTTAAGAAAAATGAATTTTTCAGGAGATACTACTTAGCATGAGTTGCTGAAAGCCAAAGGAGGGAAAAAAAGAGGACAACATGGAAAAACCCACACTGTACAGGCACGTCGAGCTAGTGATGGAAAAGAGTGTAGCCTCGTTTAGTGAGGCATGGAGGGGAGGGAAGGAGGGAAGAGGGGGGGAGGAGGAGAGTGTCTGTGTTTACTTCTAGCTGAGTGTTCCCAGCCACCACCCTCCAACCAGCACAAGTTTCCAAGGTGATATGTTTTCTGGCCAAGGCCGACTGACAGACATTAGGCCTGTTCCTTGCCTGCTGCTGCTATTGTTTGCTCCACAAACCATAATCTTCCCCAGGGAGCTAAAAATAACACTAGCATGGTCCCACTGTGCAGCCCACCACACGTACACACACATCCTACAATTCCCATTTCATGTCCGTCCCCCCACCCCTCCAACTGCACTAATGGAGCGGATGGCTTTCCCTTGAGAAACACGTTCAGGGAGGGGGAGACAAGTGAATGTGTGTGTGGGGTGGGGAGGGGGGAAACCAGCTGAGAGATGCATGATCTAAGTGTGTTTTGTTGAACTCTAAGTGTGTTTTGTTAACTGTGGTTGATCTCTGCTATACAACATGTCACTGTGAAGATGTTTACTCAGTCAAGAGCATATGTCTACACAAATACTTGTGTGAATAACAAGGCAATTGTCTTAATTGCGCCATATTGATTACCAGAGTGCTTTAACCAGGTTTAATAAACAGAGTTAAAACAGAGGTTAACCCGGGCACTCCATCGCCAATATTACCCTTGCCATAGACCACATCACCAACATCACTGCCCTGCACACCAAGGTAGCATCTGTCCCAGTAGACTGTCCTGATAAACTAGAGAAAAACACACAGTTGTCCAAATATTGAATGTTCAGCCGATGGTTGTCTGCTTTGTATGGAGATCAGGCTTCTGAGCTGTGGCTGTTTGGGACTGTGAGTTATGACCTAACCAGGTCTATTAGTTAATGATTACAGACATCCCCAACACATTCATCACAAGTGTGAGGATGCATGATGTATTAGAGAGGAAACCTGTGCAGGACACCATGCGTTCATTACATTGTCTAGTGTTGCCGTTGTTCACCATGTTACAACGGGAGGATAATGGTCTACTGGAGACTTTTAGCACCAGGGAATCACAAGGCTCAGACTTTTGCGGAAATAATGCATTCATGTCAATGGGAGATTTTTGTGAAAGTTATCCTTGCAGATCACATGGTAGGATTCCTCCCTGAGTTTCTGGACTCTGTCAGCATCCTCTTTCATCAGTTGGAGAGGCTTACCTTTGAGGAAGTTCCAAAGGGTAGTCAAATACTGGGGTCTCACCATGCATAGGCCTAGATTTCATTAAATTGATGGTTTATTTTAATAGGGATGGGTACAAGCACATTGAAATATTGAATAAACAATCATCTGATGCGCTGCATCAGATATATTAGTGTATTAAAATAGCATCACTGTGTTTACACAATACAATTTAGCCATAAAGTTGAGGTCTTGTTTATAAAGTCATCTGGTCTGTTCAGCATTTATACATCTGTTATAGAAGTTGTTGTTGAAAGAGAAACTAGACTAATTAAGGACTACAGGCTCAAAGGAAGTGTTGCACTATACTATCATGAACCTCAACTTATAGGCAACTTTCCGTCTATTGCCCTTGAGAATAGGCAGATGAAGCCATAGCGTGTGACACCCATGTTGCTATCGATGTCTCGCCAGGCAGTCTGCCAAGAGAATCCAAATGATAAACAGTCTTGTTATGACAGTAAGGTTCTTTCTAGAAACTTCCAACATACTTTCCCAAGTCAGTTCAGACTCCTCACAGTATGCACTGAACCAAGAGACCCTGACATTAAGTATTTTATGCTAGATTTTCTTGTTGCCATAAACAAAAACATTTCCCATGGTTGAAGTTACCTAATAGTTGTGCATGGGTCTTTTATTATGAAATTAAAATCAAACTCAAGTGAAATCAGGTAAATTGCTAAAGATGTGTGATTTTATCTGGCCAGCAGTTGATCTAATGTTTTATAGAAATATGTTATCTTTCTATGTAGGCTATAGGCTATCCTGTGTATATTCCTCTATTCAAGTCTTCTTACTGCTTAGTCTAAGTCTAGTAATCTTGGCGTAGACTTTTAAACTCCAAGTGACTCTCAGAATGAAGGTGCCTCTGAAGAGACTGACAACCAGTCTTTGGTCTACCTCTGAGGTCAGTGTGTGGGGGTTCTTACCAGTAACTGGAGCAGTCTACTGGTCATGACTCATGACCGTTATCTGGTTAGTGGAGCAGGAAGATCACAGGGCGAGGACATTGGGGTGACGAGCACTAGGCAGCTAAGAGTTTGAATCCAGTGGCAAATGTCCCTGACATCAACACAGATGCAGTTGTCTCCTCTTTATTTATCAGGGGGGGTTGCTGTGTCAGGAGTTAAGTTAGGAATTTGACAAATTAAGTTCTTTGCTTTCTCCTGAGTGTTTTTTTTTTTGTGCTAATCTTTCTTGTTTTAACCAAGCTAGCCTGCAGGCATTAATTAGAATGGAGGACAAACCAAAGTTTCCTTAGTGTCTGACTGAAATCATGTGAACCTAGATGTGGTAATCTCCATAGGAACGTTTTCTCTGACACCACCAACTCCAGTGTTTATTCAATGTATCCATTCCCCTCACAGTTCTAACACTTTAACATCTGGTCTGTATCTGAATGTCTACACAGTGAGTGGAATTTATTGAAAGTGGAAGGTATAAAATAGACGTTTTGCAACAAAAGTGGGAGCAGACATATGTGTGTGTGTGTATATATATATATATATATATATATATATGTATGATGAGTAGCCTACACAGCTTTAAGAGGCACTTAGCAGCAGAGCAGAAATCCATTTTTCCAAAATGTGGACAAAGTTGTGCGTAAGAGGCCTGTTAGCTGCATGGACATTCCTTCAAATATTTACGATGGCCAGGGAGAGGTCATTTTCAGGTCACCTTTTGTAAGGATTGGAGGCTGCGCCAAGATATGTTACAAAATCTGTGGGTTGTCCAAGAGGGAAAATTACAAACTCGCAGTGGCCTTAAAAATACCAAAATCTTGTGCAACAGACCCTATTGTGCTGTTATCCAGGCTGTATCACAACCGGCCGTGATTGTCCCATAGGGCGGCACAGTTGGCCCAGCGTCGTCCGGGTTTGGCCGGTGTAGGCCGTCATTGTAAATAATCATTTGTTTTTAACTGACCTGCCGAGTTAAATCAAGTTTTTTTTATTTTAAAAAGGTATTACAACAAGAACTTCCGTTCCCATGAAGTGAGGAGGGGTGGGGAGTTCATTCACCCACTTTGATCTGGTCTCTGCAGACACCATGGGGAGTAGAAAGACTGTAAAAAACAGGAAACAGCTGAGGTCCAGCCCATTTTAAACAAATATTTTTATTTGGAGAGACAACTAGACAGATTATTTCTTATGTGTAAAGTAAAAACATAAACAATCAACGGAGAGTTACAGCTTCCTCCTCATACAGAGAGTGGTCAGACGAAAGTGAATTAAAAAGCCTCAGTGCAGTGATAAAGTATGCAAATGAGCAGATATAAACCTATACTGTATTGAGTTGAATATATACAGTGAGTGTACCATTTAGAGGGTGAATGGGCAAGACAAAAGATTTAAGTGCCTTTGAACAGGGTATGATAGTAGGTGCCAGGCACACAGGTTTGAGTGTGTCAAGAATGGCAACGCTGCTGGGTTTTTCCACTCTTAAACAGTTTCCCGTGTGTATCAAGAATGGTCCACCACCCAAAAGACATCCAGCCAACTTGACACAACTGGAAGCATTGGAGTCAATTTAGGCCAGCATCCCTGTGAAACTATTTTGACAACTTGTAGAGTCCATGCCAAATTAGAAATCCAATATTGTTTCTTAATTATTTCAAATGTTGTCTTGGGCAAGATTCACGTTTTTATAAGTATTTTAGTGTTTAGCGCAGAGCACACTCAGGATTGGGACTGGGGACTTTTTTTCCTTCTCTCTTCAAACTTTATGGTCCCTTCAAACCCATTGTAGGTGAAGGGTTCAATGATTGGGGTGCATGAGTCTTCAGTCAAGCAGGCCATCTTGTTATTTTCACAGTTTCCCTCTGACCCTGGGCTGATGTACACCCCGTCTGGAGAGTGAATAGACGGGTCCTCATCAAAGTAGTTATGTGGTCTCAGGATCACTCCGCCTCCATTTCCAACGGTAACTGTGTTGGGGATGTCCTCAGCATGAGGAATGTGGAGGAAGCCGGTGGTTACCCAGGCAACCAGGTCCTAGACAAAAAAAGCACTAATTTGGTGACTACCAAACCTTCATTTATCAATGACCTGAAAATGTGCAAATCTCAAGAGTGGCAAAATATATGTAAGGACAATGGCCATTAGATCAAAAACACACCTGGTTCTCAATGCTCTCGTCATCCTCAATGTACTTGCTGAAGTCCACTGCTGGTGTCCACATGTTGTTCTGACTGTACAGGCTACTGCTGGTCTGCTCAGAGTCTTTGTGCTTAGTGATGGCCACTTTATACCTGTAATAAAATAACAAAAGTTGGTCAAACTGCTTTGCCTTTGGTCTACCTGTAACCTGTGTTTTAGGAAGTAGGACCTTCCTTAGGAGGAGAGGGGAGGGAGACTCACCTAGCCCAAGACATGGACTTCTCCTCTGGCTCTGTCTCTGGAAGGCTGTCACCGGTGAAGCTGACCACCTGGAGGCGGTAGGAGCGTTGGTGGCCCCAGCGGTTGGTGCGGTTGCTGGCGATGTGAAGGTAGCGTGGCGTCTTGGTGTCGTAGCGGAGAGCAGCCTCCTTCTCAGTCTTTAGCTGGGCCTCCACCAGCTGAGGAACCATGGCATAGCGCTCCGGCATCCAGGGTAAAGAAACATTCATAAACTTCATGTCCTTGGTCTGGAATACATTCTCAACCCCTGTGGTACAAAATCCCAATTCAAAATTCTAATTATTGGATCATGTTATAATCCTATCATTGAAATTAAAGATAACTCACAGACACGTCCAGCACCAATGTAACCAACTGGGGTTAAAAAGGTCTTCAGTGGCCACAAGACATTTATAACTGTGCTTGACCTTTCATCGGTTCATACTAGGTCAAATGTATTGTTCACACTTACCCAACACGTCCAGGTCAACTTTGAAGTTGATGAAATGAGTGTGGATGTTCCCAATAGTATTTTCTGCCACCTGGTGTCCGTATTTGAGATTGCCGTCAACATTGAAAGATGACGATATGTATCCAGTGGCATGCACTTTGGCCTCAACAGAGCCGCTCTGGTAAAAAATGAAGTCCCACAAGTAGTCATAGTTACCTATGGCCGTAATGGTCCTAAAAACTAAGGCACTGTTTACCATGCCTCCATAACTATTGCTGAAAAAGTCCGAGAAGTGTCTTCTGAGAGGACGGCCTGTATTGTGCTCAAAAATGCAAATTGAATTCCTGAATCTATGAGGTGCACTGACATCAATGTATCGGAAAGTGTCGATGTAGGTTGCCGCGTACGGACAATCCACGCCTCGAACGAGCTCGTGCGCAAAGCGACCTATTCCGATACTAGAGTCCAAAAACTTAGTCAGAATCATGCCGGGTGTGATGGAGCCATAAACTGACATTGCCTCTTGAACACTAAGCTCATAAACTATCCTCTCCCCCTTGAAACGAATGTCAAAAACTCTCATACCGGTGAGGGAACTCAGACCAAACGCAAAACTCCATTCGAGATACATGACATGATTATTCTTGACACTGAAGCGTTTACCCTGCGCGTAAAACTGCTGAGGGCTTAAACCGGTGGGTTTACTTCTAGGTTTGAGTGATGCATAGTTCTGTACAGGTTTATACACAATTTTAGTCACTGTCCCGGCATCATATTGTTTTATAAGATCCTCCACACTGTCAAAGTACTGTCCGTTATAAAGTAATCTCTTCACACTCCAAAGAGACGCGTTGGTGCTTTCGTGGTTGATTAAAACTTCCAAACCTACAGGGTGGATGTACATCCCACTCAAATCACGAAAGAAAGATATCCATGTCTGTCTCTCTCCCGATTTGACACCCCGAGGCATGCCTTCGAAACCATTCAGGGTTTTCTCTTTACTGACATCAAAACTTTCTTTCACAATTTTGCCAAGTTTTGTAAATACCTCTTCATTAATAAACTTGAAAATAAGTGCATATTCACCAATGGTGACCGTACGCGCATTGATGGGCAACTCTTCTTTATACCTCTTAACCGTGACATCGCGGTGGTAAATCGGGTTGGGGAGAGGTCCCACCACATATTCTTTAATGTGCCCAAGGGTGCCATAGAAAACCACCGCAGTCGCCTCTCTCACCGGCTTGGGTTTATTGTTATCTAGGTAGCCAAGTGCATCCGCTTTCATTGGCAGCAAAAGATCAATTAAGAAGAGAAAATTCCCTGAAGGCTTTGTAAGCGCATTGACAGAAATATTCAAGTCTTTCTGATTACTCATATAGTCGCGGACTCGGAGATATTCCTCGGCGGACAGGTCAGCAAACATCGCGCTGCGTTCATTGTGTTTTCCCTTGAAAACATGATGCGGCTTCGAGGAGCATTTGGGCAGCCTACCTGAGTAAAGACATACGATGACAATATTCGCTATTACTGAGATCAGGCCAAAGAGTATCAATATCCATTTAACTAATGAAGTCATTCTCCAAACCACAATCTAAACATCCTGGGGTGTTCTGGATAGAGGAGGCGATTGCGAGGAGCATAACATAAGATTAGGCGCGCAAGTGAATTTGGGATGAGCCACACCCGTCCGTCCCTCCCCCGTGCAGCACCCTCAAGAAATTCAAAGCTCTCGTATACTTTGAATAAAGTTATGCAATTGCCGGGATTTAATCCAATCGTTTTTGGATAAAGGCCAACATTCCTCCTGTGTAAAGTATATTTTACGCACATATTGTATGCTCCATGTGGAAAGGGTATTGCGTTCCTGTCAAATAAATACTTGTTCAATGGACTTGGTTATGTTGATATAATTTTTACAGATATTTTATTTGTACATGTAGGCTTAGATAGAAAATTAAATGTGTAACTATTTTTACACAAAATGTGGTGTGCAAGAGCATCGTCGTCTTGAAGTTGAAATACACTATAATGGTTATTTTAGTTGGGAAGCCTCTATAAACAAGGCATTACGCGCAGACAAAACAATTGATGGTTTTGTTGTTTTTCACTAGCCTGGGTCTCACTGCACCGTCGAAAAACACCTTTAATCTGGTTTGTCTGTTGTGGCCCGCCGTGTTTCCTGGACCCTGGTGGGAATAGTTTTCCGTTTCGGAACGCAGCCAACATTCTCTTCCCAACATTTGATGTAAGTGGAAAGCCACAAGTCTTGGCAGCCTTTCTGAAATTACTCAGTTTGAAGTAGGTTTATAGTGTATAGCGCTCCTCACTTTTTCTTTCTGAGGCAAGCCGTAAAAGGAGCTCTCTTATTCTAACCAACAAACACAGCTATAACTCTTAGTTGCTACATCCAATTTTGGATATAGGCATTAAAATAATTATATAGCCTCTACCCATTGATTCATGAGTAATAGGCTACGTTTTAAATGCTTCATGAGCTAGTTCAACTGTAGACCTACCCCATCAGAAGCCAAAATATAAGCTTGTTTGACACCAATGTTTGTAAACAATGTAGGCCTAAATGTAAACGAACAATGCATACCCTCAAAACACGGCTAGTAGAGACAGTTTTGTATTAGCAACTGATAATTATGAGCTTATATGGTATTATAGTTAAGGGACATCACCCTGGGCGGGGTGAACCATAGTAGGGGATTAATAGGGCAAACACCATCTCCAGAACTGAGTGTGTTACTTGCAAATTACTGTAAATGTTTACTCCGGGTTGCAATCCTTATTAAACAAACTAACCTCCGATCAAATAAGTTTCCTGTGGTCTCTTGTATGAACATAGGGCAGAAATCCCTTACAACTGTTTGCATCTGAGTGATTGAAGCAGGGAGAACAGGGTTCCTGATGATCATCTTGGCCTTCCTGCGACACCTGGTGTGGTAGGTGTCCTGTAGGGCAGGCAGTGTGCACCCAATAGTGAATTCAACTGCACGGATCACCCTCTGAAGCGCCTTGCGGTCCGTGGCGGTGGAGTTGCCGTAACAGGCTGTGATGCAGCTCGACAGTATGCTCTCGATGATGTACCTGTAGAACACTGTGAGGGCCCTTCTGGACAGGCCGAATTTCTTCAGCATCCTGAGGTTGAAAGGTCACTATCGTGCCTTCCTCATCTGTCCGTGTGGTTAGACCATTTCAGCTTCTCTGAGATGTGTACACCAAGGAATTTTAAGTTATTGACTGTCTCCACGGCCCTGTTGATTAGAATGGGGGCATGTCCAGCCTTGTTCCTCCTGAAATCCACAATCAGCTCCTTTGTTTTGCTAACGTTGAGGGAGAGGTTGTTTACCTGGCACCACGCCGTCAAAGTGCCTTCCTCCTAGCTGTAAACTCTCTTGTCGTTGTTGGTAATCAGGCCTACTACTGTCGTGTTGTCAGCAAACTTGATGATGGAGTTGGAACTGTGTGAGGCCAAGCAGTCGTGTGTATACAGGGAATATAGAAGGGGACTGAGGACGCACCCTTGTGGGGCCCCTGTGTTGAGAATCAGTGTCGACGAGGTAATGTTGCCTACCTTCACCACCTGGGGGTGTCCCGTCAGGAGACCAAGGACCTAGTTGCAAAGGGAGGAGTTCAGACCCAGGGCCGTGAGCTTTGTAATATTTGGTATTGAAGGCTGAGCTGTAGTCGATTAACAGCATCCTCACATATGCATTCCTTTTGTCCAGGTGGCTACGGGTAGTGTGCAGTGCAATAGCGATTGCGTCGTCCGTGGAACTGTCAGGTCAGTAGGCGAATTGGAGAGAGTCGAGTGTGTCAGGGAGGGAGGAGGTGATATGGTCTTTGACTAGCCTCTTTAAGTACTTCATGATAACGGAAGTGAGTGCTACTGGTTGGTAGTCATTCAGTTCAGTTACTTTCCATTTCTTGGGCACAGGGATGATAGTGGATATCTTTGAAGCAGGTGGGTATAGCGGCCTGACCTAGGGAGAGAAAATGTCAGAGAAGACAACAGCCAGCTAGTCTGCACATGCTCTGAGGGCAGGGCTAGCAATGCCGTCTGAGCCGGCAGCCTTGTGAGGGTTAAACCATTTGAATGAGTTACATATGTCCTCAGTGGATACTGGGTGTGTAGCCCACGTTGTCATCAGGGCTCTCCTTGGCAGTTTAGGGTCATTGCGCTCGAATCATGAGAAAAAGGTGTTTAGCTGATCTGGTAGTGGGGCGTTGGTGACCGCGATATGGATGGCTTTCTTTTTTATGCTTCAACTAAGGAATCTAGGTTTAATTTCAGGATTAACTGGTATATTTGGATACATTTTATTCCCCATATTCTATTGATCCAATACAACAACACAATTCATAATTATAAACATTTAAAAAAATGTTTGGCTTAGGGCACACAAAACGCTAGGCTGCATGTGTGGGTATCGATGTGGGTATCGATGTGGGTATGGAGAACTGCGAGCCTCTGCGGCCCCTCGTGACGATTTCAGAATTGTTTTCTGGCTCCCACCCCCATCAAAAGTTGCCCATCCCTGACCTATATATTTTCTAGCCTTTGACCTTCCTGCCATTCGACTTAGATTTACTGAGATATGTTTCTATAATTCACTAATTTATTCCTGGCCAGTGCACGAGCTGCGTGGCCCACTCATTTTCCTTCTCCTATGAGTCCTCTCTCCCTTGTGACAACTTTCAGATGTTGTATTCCAGGGAAACACAAACATTTACATTTCAGGAGGAACTCCGATAAGTTGTAGCAAATTCAATGTCTGTTTATACAAGAAAACCAAGAATTGTAGATCACTTTGAGTATATCGGTGTCACGTTCGTTGTAACGAGGAGACCAAGGCGCAACCCCATCAAACATGTTACTCCAGCAGCATGTGCTTGCTTGTAGTTTGCAGTCGATGTCGACATAAAAATCAAATTCAATAGTTATTCACAAGCTAATGTTTAATGAACGAGTGGCTGGTCCAGTAAGTAATGTTAGCTACGTGCCTATTGACACCCATTCTCAACTGGATCCACCGTCGACAGGTGCGGTCCTACATGCCAGACCAGCTGCCATTGCCCAAGACAAGACAAGGTTCACCATCTGAAGAACATTAAGGACCATGCCTAGAACACTCCACCAACACAACATCCATATTCATTTAGAGTGATGTTGTAGTATAATATGGAATGCCTAGCATGGTCACAACTGCATTGTGGTATAAATATTGCTAGTTCTTGTACATAAACTCAGCAAAAAAAAGAAACGTTCCCATTTCAGGACCATCTTTCAAAGTTATTTGTATTAATTAACTTCAAAGATTTTCATTGTAAAGGGTTTAAACACTGTTTCCCATGCTTGTTCAATGAACCATAAACAACATGCACCTGTAGAACGGTCGTTAAGACACTAACAGCTTACAGACGGTAGGCAATTAAGGTCACAGTTATGAAAACTTAGGACACTAAAGAGGCCTTTCTACTGACTCTGAAAAACACCAAAAGAAAGATGCCCAGGGTCCCTGCTCATCTGCGTGAACATGCCTTAGGCATTCTGCAAGGAGGCATTAGGACTGCAGATGTGGACAGGGCAATAAATGTCAATGTCCGTACTGTGAGACGCCTAAGACGGCGCTACAGGGAGACAGCTGATCATCCTCGCAGTGGCAGACCATGTGTAACAACACCTGCACAGGAGCGGTACATCCGAACATCACACCTGCGGGACAGGTACAGGATGGCAACAACAACTGCCCGAGTTACACCAGGAACGCTCAATCCCTGCATCAGTGCTCAGATTGTCCGCAATAGGCTGAGAGAGGCTGGACTGATAGTAGGCCTGTTGTAAGGCAGGTCCTCACCAGCCATCACCGGCAACAACGTCGCCTATGAGCACAAACCCACCGTCGCTGGACCAGATAGGACCGGCAAAAAGTGCTCTTCACTGACGAGTCACAGTTTTGTCTCACCAGAGGTGATGGTCGGATTCGCGTTTATCGTTGAAGGAATGAGC
Organism: Oncorhynchus mykiss; assembly: GCF_057628025.1. Classification (NCBI taxonomy): domain Eukaryota; kingdom Metazoa; phylum Chordata; class Actinopteri; order Salmoniformes; family Salmonidae; genus Oncorhynchus; species Oncorhynchus mykiss. Next base: position 78,005,702 of record NC_143033.1, read on the forward strand.
ATTACACCGAGGCCTGTACTCTGGAGCGGGATAGATTTGGAGGTGGAGGGTCCATCATGGTCTGGGCCGGTGTGTCACAGCATCATCGGACTGAGCTTGTTGTCATTGCAGGCAATCTCAACGCTGTGCGTTACAGGGAAGACATCATCCTCCCTCATGTGGTACCGTTCCTGCAGGCTCATCCTGACATGACCCTCCAGAATGACAATGCCACCAGCCATACTGCTCGTTCTGTGCGTGATTTCCTGCAAGACAGGAATGTCAGTGTTCTGCCATGGCCAGCGAAGAGCCCGGATCTCAATCCCATTGAGCACATCTGGGACTTATTGGATTGGAGGGTGAGGGCCATTCCCCCCAGAAATGTCTGGGAACTTGCAGGTGCCTTGGTGGAAGAGTGGTGTAACATCTCACAGTAAGAACTGGCAAAACTTGGAGCAGTCAATGAGGAGGAGATGCAGTGCAGTACATAATGCAGCTGGTGGCCACACCAGACACTGTTACTTTTGGTCAGTGACACATTGTTCCATTTCTGCTGGTCACATGTCTGTGGAACTTGTTCAGTTTGTCTCAGTTGTTGATTCTTGCTACGTTCATACAAATATTAACACGTTAAGTTTGCTTAAAATAAACAGTTGACAGTGAGAGGACTTCTTTTTTTTTGCTGAGTTTATGTATATTCAGTGGGGCAAAAAAGTATTTAGTCAGCCACCAATTGTGCAAGTTCTCCCACTTAAAAAGATGAGGCCTGTAATTTTCACTATAGGTACACTTCAACTATGACAGACAAAATTAGAAGAAAAAAAATCCAGAAAATCACATTGTAGGATTTTTTATTAATTTATTTGCAAACTATGGTGGCCAGCTCTTGGAAGAGTATTGGTGGTTCCAAACCTCTTCCATTTAAGAATGATGAAGGCCACTATGTTCTTGGGGACCTTCAATGCTGCAGAAATGTTTTGGTACCCTTCCCCAGATCTGTGCCTTGATACAATCCCGTCTATGAGCTGTACGGACAATTCCTTCGACCTCATGACTTGGTTTTTGCACTGTCAGCTATGGGACCTTATATAGACAGTTGTGTGGCTTTCCAAATCATGTCCAATCAATTGAATTTACCACAGGTGGACTCCAATCAAGTTGTAGAAACATCTCAAGGATGATCAATGGAAACAGAATGCACCGGAGCTCAATTTCGAGTCTCATAGCAAAGGGTCTGAATATTTATGTGAATAAGGTATTTTTATAAATTTACAACAACAAAAAATGTCACTGTCATTATGGGGTGTTGTGTGTAGACGGCTGAGAATTTGTTTTTAAATCAATTTTAGAATAAAGCTGTAACATAACAAAATTTGGAAAAAGTCAAGGTGTCTGAATACTTTCCGAATGCACTGTATGGAGTAGAAGAAAAATGTACTACCAACGCCTATAATAAATATTACACTTCTACCAAGGGAATACTTGCATATGGTGGGTGCATTGAGGTGTTGGGAGTTACTTTGATAAAAGGGATAGATTGTTGTTATGGACTTTTCACATCTCCTCAAGTCATCACTTATTTGTATCCAACATACTATACTGTTCATCTTGTGAGGGATAAATTGCTTGAATGGCCCCAACACATGCAGGCAAGGGGATTCGGTGTCCTGTGCCTAGCTTCTCCCCACATAGAACAAACATCCAAAATAATCTGTAGACCATCAAGTGGTATTGTCTGTATGAGAATGACCTAAACACTAGACTTTCATAGGCAATTGTTGTGTACTCTCTGTATTCCTAATGTAGCAGCACAATGCAGAATAAGATCTCATAGACAAAAGTTAGCTAGCTAGTTACAACCCACAGGTAGTTATTAAAAGACTAATATGAGTGATAATGCCGAAGTCATTCCTTTACCTTTTGTCATCATCAAAACCTTTATCCAGTTTTGCTTCTAATAAGATGCACCGAGGCGAACTAGCTAACGTTAGCTAGCTATAACATTAGGCTACAGTACATTTTGGGTATAGCAAACAGCTAGCTAGCTCAATTTGGCTAGTAGTTGGACTCACAAAATTATACTACACTGAACAACTCTACCACTTGTGAAGAGAGCTTATATTGCAAGCTAACTACGTCTCTATGTTAGTATGTAAAGAAAAAAAAACAGATTCATCGTCTAGAGCTTCTTGGAAAGTGTTACCATCAATCTACCAATGATGTCATTGGTTGAACTCTCCTGGCTCGAAAATTAAAAAAATAGCGTTATGTTGCATAATTGTGTCTGAAACACCTCTCATAATTATGTAGTGAGACTGGGAAAACAAACCAAATAGTGTCGTGGTGAAGTTTCCCTTTAAAACTTCTTAGGGCTAGGCCCCTTTTTTCTCAATTTCCACCTGAATGACGTGCCCAACGTAAACTGCCTGTTGCTCAGGCCCTGAAGCCAGGATATGCATATAATTGGTACCATTGGGAAGAAAACACTTTGAAGTTTGTATAAATGTTAAAATAATGTAGGAGAATATAACAATAGATATGGTAGAAGAAAATCCAAAGAAAACCAACCAGATGTTTTTGAGACCATCCTCTTAGAATGGCACGTATAAGGTCATATTGAAAATTAGCTTCCTGGATGCAATTCTAATGGCTTCCACAGGGTGTCAGCAGTCTATAGTCAATATTTCAGGCTTGTAACTTCAAAAATGAATAACATATCAGTTTTAGTACAGGGACACAGTCTTGGAAATTCATGTTTGCGGGTATCTGAGAAGTAAATAGAAACGTATTTTGACTTATTGAAATAAGGTTTAGGGGTAGATTTTCGGATTCCTTTCTCTGCATGACTGCTGTGTTTTATATTTTAGTTTATTTTCCAGTTTTTGGGGAATGGCACAGTAGATCCAGCTGTCATAATGCAAATTATGTAACCATTTGTAGGCCAATTT